>NC_039496.1:7487270-7546076 GCF_003590095.1 Trichoplusia ni
AACATTGAGAGGAAACTTTTAAAGACTTACTGTAAAAAGTCACCCTTTTGTTTCATACTGCCTTTGTCCTTGCTAAAGGGAATGTAGAGACAATTGACTGCACGGATAGGCAAGTGGTTAAGGTCACCACGCCAAACCCAATGGGTGTGAGGTGTCGGGGAAGCTTTCATGTGATCCACAAATGCTTGGCCTCAGTCTAAGTGTCTTTGTGCACGTGACTTACATGTTTGTAAAACCACCGCGACAAAATTTTAGTAATTTGAGTAGTAAAAAAGGAAATTTCAGAAGATCACTTAGCTAAGTGTTGTTCTTCCATACGGCTGATAGATTAATCTTAGATCGATCATTGGTCATTACCGTTCACCGCATTCTTTTCATAAGGAGTTCGACTCTGTTGTGGCTCTACACACCCTTGATAAACTCTCAGGTGCGCTGCTGTTCTCAGGATGTTACTCTTCAGCCTTAAGCAAGTGATAATTACTTTGTTTTGTAATACTCACATGAATCCAAACCTTTGTCCTTTGATATGACAGTCCAACGGTGATGCCAAGACGCCTACAAAGAGCTAAGGAACAATTACTTTTTATTACGAACATGCAGCATTTGCTTGTATACTTCGTCAGTGTTTAACTAATTTTCATGTTAAACTGCCCTTGACCTGACCTCTCAGTATTGCTCTACATTTTTCGGTAAAATAAAAGAGAGCTATCTTTATAGATATTTACTTAATATGAAAGTAATATATCTGATCGAAGATTACAAGTTATTATTTGATAGCTTGATTTTATCTGAGATTAATAATCTGCTAACGGTTTACGAAATTGACTCATTAAATGCCATTATAATGATTTAATTGTTGTGTTTTGTAAATAAAAATTGTCTGACCTCAATCAAGATATTGCCCAAAAAATATATTTGTTACAATTTTTACACGGTAATTATACTCTCACTGTGTTATTTTAAAAGTAAGGGGGTGTGTGGCTCATCTCATTTGAATCATTTAATCGGGAATCATCAACTAAACATATAAAAAATATAACTTTAGACAAAACGGCTATTAGTGTGAAGTTATGTTTTTGTAAATATCTGCGCCATGCGCCGGCGCATTCGGAATCTGGGCCGGCCTTATATGGGTCACTGCATATGACAGCGGTCTGACTCACGAACTGTTCCGATCAAATTTGACAAAACCGGCTCTCCTTCAATTTGTCTTCTATAGCAATTAAATACAGTTATCTTCTGAAAAATATGAAAGACAAAAAATGCATACATGTTTAGGATTCTCTCACAAATCTTACTTATTTTTATTTATAAAAATACATTTAAAAATTGCTGTCTTGCACCATGATAAGGGTGACAAAATTCTGATCTTTGGTAGTCATTTGCTAAAATTATTAATACTAATGTCTTGCTTCAAAAAAAATTAAGTGTGAATCAATTTTTTTTAGAGAATTTGAATTGGAAATGTAGAGACACAAATGAAGCGTTCCTAGCAAAAAGTTAGGAACGAGGCATTTTATTTTTTCAGTCCGATACAAAATGTCAGCTCCATCGTTCTAAAAAAAAGATATGTAAAATATGTTACTTGCAGCATATACGATTCCAGTTAATTTAATTTCTCTACGGTGATTATACATTAGCCCGTATCACAAAATCGCAAATCACAATCTTTAAAAGGTAAAACACAACTTTTACCTCCTTTGTCATATACAGAACTTTAAATTACAGCTCTGAGAAGGTGACATGACGTTATCGTTCTTGACCTACCATTATTTAAGGCATTTTCCTCGACAAAGTCTAAAGGGAAACTTATAATATAATGAGTTTAGACAGATCAGATGTCTAGTAGTAGTAACAATCATAATAATAAGCCTAAATAATTATAAATAGGTCGGACTCCCGAAACTGGTGGTTTCGTACAAATAGGCTTAAGAAACAGGTTTGGTGACAAATAAATGGTGAGCATCCACAATTTTATTTGTCACCCATCAAAATCACCGTAGCAATCGTTACTGAACCTCGGTCTTGATTTCTATCTGGGTACATAAGACACGGCCTGATAATAAAGGGAAGAAAGCGGGTCCTTAGTAATAGGGTTATGTTTTTAACTTTCGGGCACCGTACCCGGGGTTGTCCGAATTGCTATCCGCGGTAGGAAACCCTGAAAACAAATCACTGAAGCAATATACTATGGTATAGGAAAAGGTAATTGTGTTTTAACAATTCATGTGCCATAACGTCGTGAGTAAGACACGAAGTCGGTGACCTTCCTTGATTCCGGGGTACAGCAAGCTTCCGTTCTTTTCTGCAGTGCTGGTACATTCATAATCATGTTTGACAATATTTTTGTGTTTGATTATCGTGTAATCAGGATTGAGTTTATTTTAATGATTTCTATATTTTTCAGTTTATCTTTGCATAGGGAAAGGAAAAACCTATTTTCGTGTAAGTTTAATTGTCTTTTCAATTCTTTCTTTTGTTTAATAACATGCTTGTCTGAATTTTAGGCACAAAATGAGGCACAAACTGCAGAACAATACGTTCACTGTTACGTACACGATAACAATTGCAATATTAGTTTATAGATAAATCTAATTAATTGTAATAATACTACAAAACTAGAAACAATCGTGGGAACAAAAACACACTAACATGTACGTCAGACAATATGAACTTAAACGATCAACGTAATTATAGGTATTGAATACATATCAGTTGGGCAAGTCATTACTAAGCCTCATTTACATTGAGCAAGTTACTCGACTCATATTTAAGGCAAGTTTAAGAACCGAAATTGCTTAGCCAGGTTTCAACGAATATTGCATTCGCGTAGTAATTATTCAGTGCTTTAAATATTATCAGTTCACTTGCTGATAAATCCGACATATCCTATTGAACAGTTTGGGTTAATTCTATAATTAGGAGTCGGTTACTGCACTTACTTCGAAAATGAAGCCAGTATACTTGCCCATTGTAAACCAGCCTTAGGAGCGTCAGTGAACGTGAAGTTGAGAGTCGATTGCGCACGAAGACGCCATTTGCAAAGTTTTGCAACAAACGGAAAACGCCCGGATGGTACAAGATGAACTTACGTTGCCTTCATTGTTTGGTAATCGTGGTATTCAATAGGGCAAGCAACATGCCTGTGGTATTAGGATTATGAGCTTAGCTAAGACATGAATGACCTTCGTTCTACGTTTACTTAAATTATGAACTCCTTGTGCCCTTTGGTTCCCTAGTATCTAGTCTCAATAATTCTTCCTCTTTGATAATGTATGTATGTCTTATCAATTTTTTAAGGTCTGCGCACGTTCTGCCTAAGAAGTGATTAGATACTTAAAATACATTTATTTTTTATTTATTGAAACTTTCATCACTGATCTAATTAAATCGATGCAATTTGGCATCCCCGCAGTGTTCAATCGGGAAGTGACGAAAACGATTGCGATTATAGTCAATTTAGTTTCGAAGAAAAAATATGGTCATCTACTGCAAAGCTTGGTTCTTGCGCGACATGCCAATAGTATTTAAAATAAAGTAACAAAAATAGAATAGAGGATGGAGCCTTAATAACCTCTTTAATAGATTTTCATTGCTGAAATATGTTTTTATTGTATCTATCTCATTACAGTTGCATCAGAAAATGTAATTTGATACAACAATAGCTTTAATAGTGACTCGGGTATTGCCTTAAGTAAACTTTGGTGCTTTACTCCTAATTGCAGCCGGGGTTGCCCAACTAGCCCGTCTAGTTGGTTGAGTTGCGCAACCTCTTGCCGTTTCTGAGAGCCTGGTACTTTAATCTATAAATACGAGCTAGAATGTTAGAAATAAGTTTGTTTTCGTTTGCCGGCAGCTTTTTGGGGGGCGTTTGGGGAGGGGAGAAAGTCTCTTTGCATCATGTCATGACCTTTAGGTACCTACTTAAACTCTTAAACAACTTGAAAAAGAGTTTTACTCTGAATCTACTTTTTAAAGCGGAATTGTGATACAAACAATAATTAAGTTCATTCATGTAAATTGTTCTCCAATATCCGCTTTGAATCACCGCGTGAAGGTATAATTTATTAATTGGCCATAATATTGCAATGCCGATGACCGGCGCTCGTGTAAATGGGTCGATCACCTTTGATGACCACCCTTTGTCTGTCAAAGCCTGTTATAAAATAACAAAGCAATTTAAACCTTATCATATAGGTCATAGTCTTTAAAGTTATATTACAGGGTTGCTACTAGGTATTCACTGTAATATGACCTGTAATTCGTTGTAGATTAGTACAAAATGCAGGTCAGGTTATACTGGATTATAATAGGGTTGTATGTCCGGACTGTTGTTGACTTATTGGTACACGCGATCATCGAATAAGCTCGAGGCGATAATTATCGTGTTTAGGCGTGTGATGTGTTTACAGTAATGTGCTGAAGTTTCCATGACCCTAAGGGTGGCTTTGTTAGTTAGGTCTTCAGAGAATTCGTGTGTTGGTTTTTGATTCTATGTAGTTTATTTTTTTACATGTGGTTTTTGACTATAAGTGTAACTAATTTTAATTTATTTTGTTTCAGAATGTATGGGGCCCGGATAAATTAGAAGAAAGGTAAAGTTCTTTCGAATTTTGGTTTTATTTACATCGAAGTCATTTTTCTTAATAGATGTAGAAGGCATATGCGTGCAAAAAATCGAGTGCTTAAATTGTATAGTCCGCTTTTATTATTATATTTTAATGCATGTATATTATTAACTCAAAAATGTTTAACTTCTTGCCATGACTTTGTTACCTTTAAATAAGTTCATTCATAAAAACCATATGCCCGGAGCGTACTGAAAATGCACTCACATACATACCATATTTACAGTGAGTATAAAACAGAGTCGACACGTGACATCGTATGCTCGTGTATGTCGTGACAGCGAGGAATGGTCGGCTCTAGAGAAAGCGTAAAGCGAGTCACTGGACCGAGACTCACGCTCCGCTCATCACACGATAGGGCTGCCTCTCACTGTAACTCTCTTAGAACTCCTGTTAATCGAAAATGAGAAATTATAACGACTATTGAAGCCTTAAGGTCTCATGCTGCCTCTGTCACTGTAATGCTTAAAGGATCGCGAGATACAAATCAAAACATATTAGGAACACAATAACGTTCAACATCATCCTACCCTTTTCTGAACTAACGTGGTCGGCTTCCAGTCTAACCGGATGTCGCCAAGAACGAATGTTTGGCAAGAAGTGACTGTCATATGTTAAATCACTGACGTGAAGTTAGTTATAAGGTACTTACTTTTAATAGATATGTACCCTTCGGAGCCAGAAATAGGGGAATCCATTAGATCAGCTCAGCCATGTCCAGACATTCGTGCGTTTTTTAAGTCATTATCGGTTGTAGAAGTGTCTCTTGGCTTGAGGAACAGGACCTCGTTGAAGTTGTGGAAGTGGGATAGCGTTCTACGTTGTGTAGCGTTATGCCTCGTTTTCACATGCCCAACAGCCTTATGATGTAAAGAAATACTTTCTTCGCCGAAGCGATTACTGGCTAGAAACTACAATTGAATTATGACAGGACATGCTATGGGTTTGCGGCGATACTAGTTAAATATTTAGACTAACATAACTTGTCTGTGACAACCCTAAATTACTCGCAACGTATTCGTGAGCGACAGTTGTTATTAGTCCCGTGTTTTTCCAAATTACCCTGATATTGCCACTAAGTAGATAAGTGGAGAAGGTTAATTCTGCTTCACACATAATTTTAGTAATTAGTGCATTTAAAATGCGTTTATACTGTGAATAACTTGAAATAGGTTAGAGTTTTTAGATAAATTATTTTAACAATCTTTGCAAGAATGCACAACGCCTAGGGCGAAGTTGTACCATTTAAGATTTAAAAAAAACTTATTTGTTTTCTTTTATCGGCTAAACGGAACCCAAGTCGCACTGGGTTTGTACTTAAAGGTTTTCACATTATATTCCCCATGATCCTAGACTAATTCACCAAGTTCGTTGATTATGAGCATACTAGTCAATATGATAACTATTTGATGTCATTTTCACTATAACAATTTCATTACTCGCAGTTAAGACATTCGAATTCCAAACACGATCGAAATGTATCTTCTGTATTTATTGCACTGTGGTGCTGGTATCATGGTATGTGTACTTACCTATTTTGATATTCTCTATTGACACATGTGCATGCAGAACCGCAGTTCTATTTGATTTTCAACGATTGTGGGTTTCAATTTTGTTACTATATGTGTAAATGTATGTGTTTTGAATTCGCCTTGCGTGCAATTTAATGGTTCATGAGTTCCAGTATTGTTACAAATGTTTTTTTTTTCATTTGTCATCGCAGTCATTTGTTACTTTGTTCGTAGGTTTGTGTTTAAAAAATTACTAATACTTTGTATCTACCTAGCAACAACAGTGTTTTGACTCATAAAGTTACTGTTTTTATAATCAAATATACTTCAGCTGTTTCGGTACTTAAAAATGGTATATAATCTTGGTCTGCATTTTTAACAGATTTTGAACCCTCTAAAATCAATATCTATTTTTTTTTGTCAAGTAAGCCTTTTGTCTCAATTTTAAAACGCTACAAGTTGCGCGGTCTGAAAATGTCATTTCTAAGAATCCTATTCCGGCCAGGAACTCTATAAATTACCCATTTAAAATATAATATACAGTCTTAAAACAATCAGCAAACTCTACATTACAGATTTATGAATGATATCATACCAATTAATTAAGGCTTCTAGTAAACTTCAATATCAAAAACTTGCGTAAAAAAATTAAAGAAAATGATTCATAGTTTCACACAGCTCTCTAAAATGTAAACATGATTTCAACTATTTCAGTAATAGTTCATGTTTGTCGAAAGTAGGTTTTGTTTGTCATCAAGATACTATTATATCCGTATGTATTGCTGTCATAATGTCTAAAATTTTGCAACAAAAAATTACATACATACTCCTTGCGTAAATCTGAATCTGATGTATCAAAATATGTTACAGTATACTTTTAAATTGTAAGTAGTAAAGTCATTTGTAATCGTAACTTATTAAAACGACATTATAAGTTATGACTATTGTTTTGTTGAAATTGGTTTGTTATTAAATATTACAAGCGGTTTTTATTTTTTCTGCTAGGTTAATTTTTTGATGCAAAACTGTCAGAAAGTTTCCGGGTTTCCTGAAAGATTGTAGGTATGTCGAAATTGCCAACGCACCTCCAGACCAAATTGATATTTTTTACCTTGTAACTTGTTCTTTGGAATAATTTACGACCTAGGACCGACTTACGACCGACCTAATTTTACCGTCATAAGGTTTAGTCAAACCGACAGAAAGTCTAAAACATCCTCTCGGTAAAGTCGGGAACTCTTAAATACTTTAGCTTCATAAAGGGCAGAGTACATAATTGTAACATGACTTGTTCTATTTCTGTTCGGTTTACATTGAAAAACGATAACGAACTAAGAACAAGAACACAAAAAAGGGTATTATTTAATAAATTGTAAAATGTATATCAAACTTATCAATATTTAATTACTTCAGCTGATGTTTAACATGGCCACTCATTACATAACAGACAGTCATAACATCGCAGAACATTTGATTATATCATTACCATTGCAGATGGAATGCATGGAATATTACAGTCTTCGATGTACAACATAGATATGTAAATACATTATACATTACGACACACATAAAAACGTCGTCTTCTTATTTTTAGAGTTCCTTACCCAAGGGCTGAACGAGTGGAAAAGTGGTTGAGGTCACCACGCCAAACCCATTGAGCGCGACGTGTCGCGAGTTCGATCCCCGCGTAGGACAAGCATTTGTGTGATCCACGAATGCCTGCCCTAAGTCTTTGTACATGTGACTTGAATGTTTGTGAAACCCCCGCGACATGAGGATAAAAAAGGGGTTATTGATGTTCCGTTGTCTGTCTGTATCTCCATCCGTCACCAGGCTGTACCCCTTCAACTGTGATACCTAGACATTTGAAATTTTCATTGATAACATATTTCTGTTGTCGCTATATACATATTCTAAAACTAAAGATATAGGTTGGGCAGCGGTCGTAAATATGTTGGTGGGTGACAAATTTGTGTGTATTAACCCTTGATTGATTTGATTGTTTCACCGAACTGATTTGTTTATTTTTAGCCTATTTGTTCAGAACCCTCAGTCTTGCGAGCCCGACTCGCACTTGTTTTATTTCTGTATCATAAAGAGTTTGATTCAAAGGAATCTGTTTATATGAAGAATGAACGCTGTCTTGTTAATTATTGCAATCATGCGATAATTCATGACGTAATTATCGTTTTATGGTCATTGCTAATTATTGCTATTAAAGTAAGTATATTAGTTAAGTTAACATGTAGGATATAGGTATAATGTGGGAGTAGTATGTCAGACAAATTATAAAAATTAATGTAGCGATTGGCACTTTGAATTGCATTTTGGCAACAGCGTTTTCTTTATTATTAACCCCCGTCGCTAAATGGGGTTTTAAGTTTGACGTGTCTGCCTGTCTGTGGCATCATAGCTCAAGAACGGGTTGAGTGTTTTTAATTTAGTTTGTCTTGAATTAAAGATAAGATAGAAATCGTAAAATGTTAGCTGCTAGACGGAGCAAGAATGTAATGGAAACTGTAAAATTATTCGATTAGTGATTACATGTAGCGTTCTTTTGTATAATTACTATTATGTAATTAGTTTTTAGGTGCAAATGTTTTTGGGCAATAAATTTGACATACATGCTTATGAAAGCAGCAATTTCGATCGCAATGAAGAAAATGTGTATTTTTCAAAGAGATATGTAATTTCTAAATTACTCTGACGAACGTTGAAGGAAAAACTTCTCGAAGAAATTTTGATTCTAAATCTTGGAAATTCAAATCGCCGTAGTGATCAAGGCTCCAAACCTTCCTTGTATATAAAAAGGCCTGTCTTTGTTACGAATTTACGAATACTTTTAAACTAGCACAAAAACCAGCGAATGTATACCTTTCCGAAGGCATAGTCAGGACTTTTTAATAATAGCTAACTAATCTGTTATACAAGTAAATAAATACAATCATATTGATCACTAAACCGATAACTCAGTAATTCTCCAAAAGTATTGAACTCAGCAAAAAGTATTTATGCAACGTCGCATTCGTTTCAACCGTTTTAAAACGCAGTTAGCCAGTTGACAGTGTATTCGAGTTTGACCCCACCAATTGCTTTTGATACGATTACAAATAGATGTTACGTAACCATTGTCGATGAAGTGGTTCTGTGGTTCATTGTTAATGGTTCAGACTGTGTCGGTATGTGTGTATCGCGCCAGTAGAGTCAATAAAGGTAGGTAAGGTATATAACTACTGTATTGAAACATACCGAGGCATTGAAAGACAACTTCATTTTGCAAAATTGATATTCAAGCTTTACACTAATAGAATGTCTTAAACTGAATTACATGATGTTCCTAAACAAATAAAACATATATAAAAAAAATCATATAAATGTTTTGTCAATCTCAACAAGGGCTATTTTATTTATTGCCATTTATCTATCGAGAAACTTTAAAATTTTTATTGATTTTTTGGGTCTTCATCCACCCACTTAGGACAAGTTTAATTTATTCCACATCATAACGCATTACCAAATGTTCTAAATCGATTGATTTGAAACTAGCCTCAAACCCTACTATTTACTTATGTCCAGATCCTCGTCTTGTTCTCATTGCGCAAGAGACCACTGGCTGGTCTCTACCAGTACAGACAAATCGTCATTTCCTTATTAGTTGTGAGCTATTCACTTCGGTCACTGTACTTTCCCTTCGCCTTGCCTTGCCGAAATATTATTTCTATTGTAAATATTCATATTGAGTAAGATTGATGGTATACTGTTAGGCTTGGTTTGCTATACTTTCGCTGCAATTATTGTTTTAAGTTTTTTAGTAGCTTTAGGGATGCATTTATCGTCTGTAGTCCTATTGATTTAATGTAAGCCATATATGAAAGCTTTATTTGTCATTTGCCTGCTGATCTCTTGAATTGGTGATGCAATGTCTGATAACCTTAATTAATCTGTTTTTTTGTCACTAGACATGATTATTTTTTAACACTTACTTGAATACAATAAAGTTTTTTGTTGGTCAAGTTTCGGTACTTTACCGATCATTTGGAAAAGTGAAATCTTTAAATACTGAGCACACAATTGGAAAATGTCACAAAAGCATACCAACAAAAACTGATTCCAGTAACTATTGCTAAACTGACTTGAATGTTCTTCACGCTAGTTATCTCCAAGTTAATAGCTCAAAGGTTGAAAGAACTTCACGGAACGCAATGCTCTCGTGCAACTGATTAGTTTGGAGCCGTGGAAGGTCTCTCTTCATGCTTCACTTTCTGTTTGTTTGATTGCATGTGGTTGTGAGTTATGCTCTCCTGGTACTTTAGTTGGGAAATGTTAGATTTCCAAATGTTTACTTTATGTAATAAATAAGTTTTTGTGCTGTATCATAAAATCTTAATGTTTATATTGCCTAATGGCTTTTAATTTATTTTCGTGTTTAAAAACGTTTCGTCATCTACAGTGTGTTTTCTACTGATTTATGAGATATAAACTATGCATGCTTAGTTCAAAGATTGATTTTAAGTAAGTTCAAAATATTTCTATTGATTTGTCATTGTATTCATATTTTTCGTGTATGATACATCAATTTTATCACATTGCACCAGACGGTAACCCGAGATGAGAACGCCCACCGCTGTGACCGTTACTTTGTCATCTATCACTCCGCTTGATAACTAGATTGATTCATTGGGGATACTCCCATTGGGAACATTTCTGATGAATTCGTTATGATAAGTAGAAATGATTCCCTCCTGTCATTGGACTTTATACATTACCGACTAAACTAGCATCAAGTTTACGTATGGAGAAATATTTGTCAAGCACCTACGAACTTGTAGTGTTTAATAGTGTGTGAGATTTACATCATAACAGCAAAGGGAAACATGACTTAAACATGTTTAAAAATGAAAGCATGGCTGTTAACACCATTGAGGAAGAGAGCGTGAAGATATAAATGAAACAAATTATCATGAACTGTCTAATTAGGTAACTAAAACTAGAAATGATAAGACGGACGAAGAAAGTTGTGACGTGAATCTTGCGAATTATGAAGCGAATAATAGAAGTGTTGTAGAATTATTATTTGAAGGTAAAACATAAGTCTACATAGTATATGGTAGTCCTAGGATTTATGAAGCAACAACGATATCAAATTTGATACTTTCTTACTCTCTTTGCTGGAGGATAAAAGGCAAAAGTTATTGTCTCTATAAAATTATTTTTAATTATTTATTATTAATTATAAGCGTCTACTTAACTGACCTTCAAAATTAATTTAATCATAAATCCCATACATATTTATAAATGTTAAATATAAAGGAATTTACTTTCGCCTAATTTGTAAGAGTTTTGGCGTTAGGAGTAAAAGTGAAAATGATATTATATTTTATGGTTAACAGACCGAAAAACTATACACTTTTTGGGCTTTGTAATTAATAGTTGGTGAGCGCATTTTCTATGTGTTGCCTGTTAATTTGAGATTGTTAGTAATAGACATATTCTTGTAGACTAAAAAAGAGAGATTTTGAAAAAGACCTCAAATTCGTTCGATGTCTGGCGCATATTGCTTAATATTTGCTCTCTTCATATCGCTTCGGGAATCGCATTGTTATGAATCATGACAACTATTTTTACATGTCTTTTCGTTTGTGAAATTTTCATAATTATAATAAGTGTGGTTTATAATTTTATTGATATTGAATTATTTTTAGTTATATGTCTGGAAGAGCAGTGGAGCAAGATTCTATTTGATGGGTGCCAAGTTCTTGTTTCTTAGTTGGTTTTCTTTAACCTATTTTTACGGAATCCTCGGGGTCGCGAGTCCGATTACACTGTCATATTAGAACTACCATTGAATCTATAACACGAAAAATACAATCACCTATACATTTGGAGACAATTAAGATATTTTTTAACGCAAGAAGGAAGGAAAACGCACGTTGCATCTGATGGGATGTTGATATTGTTACGGAGCGATGTGAGATAACCCACGTGTCTTGATGACGCCAGCTTCACAGAATGAATTGTTTGTAAATAGGTCTTACGACGAAGGTCGCATTTACGACGGTTTTTTTACACGAATAAGTATGGCATGTACGTCATTCTTGTAGATGGATGGTATCGGATTGCAATTCGTAGGTTTCGAATAGTTATACAGATTTAAGTAGATCTGTAGCACCGGTAGAAGATGGAAATGCAGTTGTTGTTCGGAATACCATTTTTCGTTGCTATAAAAAAGTGGAAGTAAAGTTGTTGTATGGTATACAAAAAAAAACTTTAATTCCGAAAAATACTTGTCATTTTGTATTTGTCAGCAAAATTGTACAAACACAGGTAGGTAATTTTCTAATAAAAGTAAGGAAAGTACTAGGAAATATGTGGAAAATTTGAAAATAAATAATGTAATCTCAATACATAATTAAGTATTTTCAATTATTACCAACTGTAAATCGATGAAAAGAATTCATCTATTGTTGAACAATGCCATTGTATACATTAAAGGCCATATTGCACAGTGGACAAAAAATGTATACGCCAGATAGCATTGCTATTTGTAACTATTGTGTAGTCACAATTACAGTTTGACGAGATCTTTTGGGGTTCCTTAGGAAAATTATGGATAACATCCTTGGTCTTTAGATGCAGTGTTGTAGGTAAGTATGTAAGTTGCTTGCGATGAAAATTCAAAAGGTTTTTATATCATTTATCAAACTTAGCAACTTCAAATTAATACGCTGAGTGAAGGCTTTTTATTGTATCTTTTAAACTTAATTTGTCTCTATTCAGACACTATGTGTCTATGTCGCGGGACTTATTCAGAGCTTGAAGGGAAGGAAACTGTTCCTCTTTAAAGGTTTATATAGTTGCAGGTCGAACTCGCAGATGCCTTGTGAACCTATCATTATAATTGTCATTAAAAAAAACCCAGGATGGTGCAACTCTCGCTTGCCCACCTTTTTCAATGTTAGGATTCTACGCAATTCGGTTCCCCGTTAGACCGGATGTCCTAACAGAGATTGCGATATTTCATAGTTTTTGCTTGTTAGAACAATGTTCAAAGTCTGTCTGTAGTACTGTCGAAGTGACTTGCGCAGTGGCTTGGCGCTAAGCTGATTCGTCGCGGTTTTGATTTCCGTACGAAACTAATGTTTGTAGCTTGGATACTGATAAAAAAACTTTTATTTACGTTTGATTCAAATTCAAACAAAAAACACTTTAATGCCCTAAATACGAAAGTTCTGTGGAATTGATTATTCGCTTAAACCATAAATGTAATAGAGGCTTTTCATATTTACCACTTGCAAATAATTTGGTTTATGGCTTGCGTGTCCTTTTGTCATATTATTTTACTATTTCAACGTGGCAATGCTGCCAGCCTTTTGACACATTCCCAGCCGGCAGCGATGCCGATGAATTTTTTGATGCCTTGTTTTATTTATTATTTTTGTTTTTTTAGTGTACCTATTACTTATTTTAAATGCATGTAAATAGTAAGTAGTTTCGTAAAATTAATAATTTTGTCTCCGAATTTTTTTTTACTTTATTTTTATTCAAGCGGGATCCGACTATCCGTTGTTAACTAAATAATTATAAATCTTCCTCGCGAAAGTTATGATAATCAAAAGCTTTGATATAAAAAGAAAACTATATGTAACTATTAGGTAGACTGGTAGCCGACCCCAACATAGTTGGGAAAAGGCTAGCTAGGCAAATGAATCGAGTAGATATTTTTAGAACATAATTGAAATTCCTTCTATTCTTGTAAAGAAAGTGTACATTTGTCACATTAGTTTCTCGGAAGCTGACTAACATTTTTCTCTCAGACACGACAAACGAGATGTCGCCTCACCGTCGGTTCCAAGGTGTTTTATGGTTAATTTACCATGACTCGTACTGTTATGTTACGTGTGCATGACTGTTAAATTATAGCGTCCCACTTATGCCGTAAGTCGCTGTAAGATGTCGGGAAATAGGGCACAGTGTTAGCTGCATCAGATGTGAGATACGAGGTTCTGACCCTGTTTGAAACATGCATTTTGTTTATCTATACCCTAGATCTTGCATAATGAAAATATACTAGAGAAGATTGATTGTAGGTGGACTGTTTTAGGATTGAATTAAAGTAGATTTAGTGACGAGAATTGTTGAATAAGTTATGTGGGTGTTTGTAATAACGTCTTTATACAATTCAAATTTCATTAAAATCGATCCAGCCGTTTTGTTGTAAATTGCGTTGTCATCAGGTTTGAAGTTACCCCAAAATTGTCATCCTGCTAGCTTATCGGGAAGTGCCTCAAAATTGAGTTACAAAAATCCAACCGGAACAACAAACAAACAAAAAAAGTGAGGGAATTCATCAAAAACGTAGGAAAAACTAAAAACCTTTTTGACCAGTACTACCGGTTTTCAGTCTAAAAGAAAAAGAAGACAGAAATTTTAACAACAAAAGACTCTGAAGACTGTTTTCAATAAATAAAGGTTATGTACATGGGGAAAGGGAAAAACGAATAGCACATATAGGTACTATTTAAACATTGTGTATGTTCACAATGTATTGTACAAAACAAAAAACTGCCTATATTGATGTTTTTTCAAGGTCCATTGTTTAATATGATTTGATGCTTGTTTGTAGTAAGTTAATAAACCTCGGCGTGACAGTATTTATATTCAAAGTGCCGTGTTAGTACTGAATACATTGTTGGAGCGTGTTGTTGCATAAATAGTATGTTATTTTTGGTTCTCACAAAGTTTTATACAGAAATAAATGTTTGACATTTGTTTATACTATTGTGTCTTTTGTTTGGAATTATATTTGATGTAGGTACATAGTTAAAAGGCGCTGGGTATGCTTTGAACTTAAGTTATTAATAGGTTAGGTTGTTAAAACTGTCGTACTTCTACAACAATTATTTTCTGATTTCTGCATCTTCATGCGTGTTATACAATTAGAAAGAAGTGTTTTTGTCAGTTTAATTTTCGTGGGACATTCCAGGCTAGGGGAAAACGTACGACTTGATATTTTTAGGGAATATGATGTTATTTTCAGGATTAGATTGATTTATTTCATAATATCGTGACCCGTTTAACTTAGAACTAAAGTTGTTGTTATAAATAAAAGAAATATACAATTGTGTTGTTCTTTTTATAGTTTGAAGTAGGTCTCACGAAGGAGACCTTGACATTAGATCAGTTTGGCATTAAAAGTAACAACGTTCAACGTTCACAACGTTCTGTGAGCAAAGTCTGACATTTTAAGAATTACTTTGAAATATAATAAGGTTTTATTTCACTACAAAGCTAAGGCTTAGGCTACTTTGTTTAATGTACTCTTTGTATCTAAAATGCCATGATATTAATCTGGGTACTAAAAGTCTTTAAATAAGAATGAGATATTTACTTTAAAATGAAATGGGCAGTCGGTATACTAAATATAGTAAAAATAGGACGGATGCGAAACAGACAGAGGAGAAATGAACAAAGAGAGGCCTATGTCCAGCAGCGGGTTATTCAATAATGATGTCTAGGAAAATGATTCTGGTGTACCTAGTAAATAGGCGTGTGATGAATCACACCCATTCATCATCCGTCAAATTGTACATAAAAAAACATTTGAAATAGGATGACGGCGTGAAGTGTCATTAATCCCCAGCTGGCGCCACTTTGTTCTACTAAGGCCTGCCGAAGATTTCTAAGTCCTTGGAAGACTTGCATAACACTGTGTACCGCTCTTTGTAAGGGCATACACTACCACGCGTAAAGCGTACGTAGATTGAACAATATCATTTGTATAAGTGAATAGAAAAGTGCTGGGGTGAATTTCATTTGTTAATTTTTATATTCGGATTTTTTTACTGTAGTGGTATTTTAGAGGAATAAGATATTTTTCTATTACTTAAACTTTTGTAATATGTAGTGAAGAGCTGCAAAATAAATGATATAATATTTGTTACTATTATGGGGTGTTTCGGAGTTTATTGATAAACTGCTAATTATTTAGTTTATGTGCGAATAGTTAGAATATAGGTTCTAAACCATTTAAACATAATGAAACAAGCAAATAATCTGGCTAAAGATAAAACAATCCATGTGAAAAATACTACCACTGTAGATTAACGTCGATCTAAGGTATAATAAAACATTTATTTGAATAATTTATCGATAATGTCGTCACGTTTATCGATAGCATTATCTACATGCATAATAAATAAATTCTGAGAAAGAGTTTTTTCCTCGACAGTACGCAGTGTTGCCCCTTAACTTAACATTCGAGTCGCGAGTCTGCTCGCTTCGTTTCGATGTAATGTCACATAGGGATGTACTTAATCACGTATTATTGAGTAATATTCAATTAATGTCGACCTACTTTTAGTATAGTATTATAGGTTATTTTTTGGGCTAAAATGCAATTTGTTTTGTAACAGAAATTTATTTATTAATGTTGTTATTTCATTGTTAACAACAATTACTTATTTGTACTTTTTGTTCATATAATTTATTCTTGAAATGATTGATTTGCGCTGTACTATATTGTATTCACTGCTTCTAATGATGACTACGCCAAAATACTTTTACGGCAATAACTTCAATTGCGCCACTCTATAACGAAATTCTTACAAAATTCAACTACATAAGCTACCAAAATAAAAAACTGCTTTACAAATTTGAGTCGATATTTTTTTGTAACTCGACTAATGCAAGTCCCATCACTACAAAAACCATCAGGCGGTGCTCCGGCGCATTCTGTCACGATCGTCGTGTTTTGCCTACCACTTACACCGGCGCGATTATCACAAACGATTTGCTATCCATTGCCTTTTTTGTTCGCATAACATTCGTTTTCTTTGCACTGAACGCGCAACTTATACTGTTGTTATACAATATCGCTATCACTTTTTAATAATAGATTTCCCTTGAAAAACAAATAATCGTTTCGGTTACTGGTACTTATAGTGTTTCCTACAAAAAGTCTGCTAAACCAATTTAGTTCTGCACGCAACTACCGGATGGTTCAACACCCATTTAGTAAACTACTTACGATGTAGGAAGGATCCGGGTTTGACAGCCGGGTTAGGCAAGCGTGATGAAATCAACTGACAATACAAATAAATGAGTGTTGCAAGTGTTGGATGTGACGCTGTCCAAATCAAGCGAGTGACGATTTTTATATGATTGGCATCGGGATGTACTTAATCGGTATCTAATAATGGGGAATCTAACTACACTTAGTTAGATTACATCCACTGACTGATGGTGCCTGTTTTCATCTCATGATCTCGGAACAAATCATGAATTTGGTAAAAAAACGGGTTAGCGATATGATGTATTCATATCGCCGGCATGGTTGGCTCTGCTCTTATGGCTATGCTCTTAAAATAATATGTTGTCTAAGTATTTATTGAGATCTTATTTATTGTCCAAGCAAAACTATTTCAATCAATAAATCATTTCAGCCACTCCTGGAAGTCCTGGACATAGGCCTAGGTACTCCAAGTTGCATCACATCACCCAGGCTTCCGCCTTCGGCTTCCAGTTTGAGTACTCTACAATTTTAAGGATCATTCTTGTCTTGTCCTAGTTACTGTACCTAATTACATGCTAACTTAACCTCACCCTATTCGGTTATAATTCGCCGCAATTCATTAGAAAGTATGTTACAAACAGTAAGTGCAGCCTCACAAACTGAGAATCTAGGACGACTCTACCTAATCTAGATTGGATCGCCCAACGGTTGCGGTTCTATTGTAAATTGCATTACTATTGCTACCTCAGAACTTATTACTCGGGTTTTCAATCGTTCGGGATAATGCTATGTTTATAATATTGTTGCTATTGCCTTCGCTTGATTACGCGGATAGCATGAAAAGTCTAGTGGTATGACTCTTTTTCTGCCAAGTCAAAGGTCTGTTTGGATGAATGAGCGTATAAGACTTGCTATGAAGGTATCTTAAAGACGAATTCAGCACTCCTGATTTTTGAAGGTTGTGCTCAACCATGGCACCAGGTAGTTCAAACAGGTTAAGGTTCCGAGGAATATTAACTGTAGGAAAAGGAAAAGGTGAACATCTCAACATCAATGACTACTGTAAATGTCATGATGCAAGGTTCGATTCCCATGTATGACAATTTGTGTCGTCCTTAAAACTAACTGAAAGCTGGCATGTTCTTATTGTTTGCATGTGAATTAAAAATAAAAATGCCGGAGCACGCAGATATTTGCAACTTTTGTAAATTGATTTGCCATGAATACTGACATCTTGATGGCTAAGCTGTTGTAAATCGACCATAACTGACCTCTTGGCACCTGATCTAATTATTAGAAAATGTAAAATCATTAAATGCGTTATCGTTTAATTTCACGCCATCGACAAGCTTACGACATTGCCTGGGTAATTGTGATTTCATCTGAATAAATAATTACAAAGCAAGCCTCTGTTAACGTTATTTGAGATTATATTTTCATTACTTTTTAGGAACAATTTTAATTGGGGTACTATAAAAATGGCAAAATGTAGTAACCGTATAAAATATACATAACACCTTAGAAAAAATACATTACAAAAAAACAATATTTCACACTATTCGTGCCCCAGAAATGGCAACACTTAATATGTCCTTACCAATCACATTAACCCAAAAAGGACAAAGTACAATATTTCGTGTGTTTTCCTTTATCAGCGTAAACATCAAAACAAATGAAGATTAGTCTCTAACTGGTAACAATTGACCCACTGAACTTGCGACCAATTACCACTGTAATGGTAATTCTACTTCGGTAATTGAAATTAGTATTATGAGTGTATTAGGAGTTGGTAATTACAGAAACCGGTCAAGGGAGCAGTAATTTTCAAACACATAAGCAATTTTGTAAAAGCATACCACCTTTTTCAGAATTGTAGAAATTTGTTTTTTGGAGGATTGATTTCAGAGAGTATTTTTATATATTTATAGAACAAATTGAGTACTACAGAGTAAGAAATAAGTACCAATATATGCAGCAGCGAGCCTATGTTGCGACTCCACATCCCACTTTACCGATTTAATTAAACCTCAACTTCACCTCCGGCAGAGGTGATTCTGAAAGCTATTTGACAATAAGAATCTTACCACACAAACCATCTAAACGACGAACAGCGTAACAGTGCAGAACAATTTTCAAATCAATGTGCCACCGTGTGCCAAGTATGTCATCGATGTGCCATCAGTATTACACCATGTTGCATGGCGTCGGTGTTATATCACAGTTTTCCCATGGAGACCATTGTATGTGATCGTATCTGTCTCGTGTGTAATCGTGTGGAATTGTTTACGCATCTTGTTCTTAATCAGTAAGGCTAGATGTAAGAATGTGTGAAAACATAATAGCATCTACTAAGTTTTTGCTTGTAGATGATTGTCGCATTAGTATTTGCATGTAGTGCAGCACAGTAAAGACAGTTACCAAATAAATTTAGTGGTGGCTATAATGATATTAAATAATTTATGAAGATAGCAACAGATTTTATATTGCACTTTAAGCATTCGATTGTACAATTTCTCTTGACCCTTAACTCAATCAAAGTGTTCTGGTATCGTGCAACTTGTTACAATTGTTTCAATTTAATTCATTTTAAACGATAAAACTAAATCGTATAATTTCTAATTTCAGGGCGACCAATGACAGGATGGAGATGAAGCAGAGTTGATTACAGTATTCCTAACGACAACATGTTTTGAACATGGAGTCCCCAGTGAGAATATGTTTAGGTGAGTTTCAGAATGAAGAAGTTAAATAAAATCAGCACATTCTGGTACATACTGCAATGTTTAATAGTTTTATATGTCATTAATAGCCAAATCACAAAGACACACATTGATATAAGATCAAAAAAGTTACATAACAGTCACTGATTGATTTGTAAATTACGCTGAAGGATTAGGAATAACACCAATAATGTTTATATTTATAATTCCAGGTGCAGCATTAGTAGTGAATTTACTACTGTTGAGCAGCACAACAGTTGGCGGTAACGCTATACCCGACACGACATCGACCACTGTCAAAGATGAGAGGGCGCCGCGGTACAACCGCGTCAACGGCACCTGGCTCGCGAGAAACCGACCCAAGACCCCAGACGTCTCCCTCAACGAACTAAACCCCAAAGACTCCACCTCCGAGGAACATACGGAAAAAAATGCCAAATATAAAGATAGAGGAAGAGTTAGATTCCAAGCTCAACTCAAATCTAGTACAGAAAGCTCGCTAAGAAGAAAGTCCACAGAAGCACCATCTCTAGTTATAGTTACTCCCACAGCAGAAGTAAAAAAGCCAGCTGAAATTGTTGATAGTATGCGAAATTATAAAACCAAACTGCCAACGTTTGCCAGTAGTACTACTCCAGTAACTGTGAAGAAGGAAGTACATAGCGAAGAAACATACGACGAAGAGGATAATGATGAAGAAAAGGATTCATTTGAAAAATTTACTTCCAGCAAATTTGATACCAATTTCTTTACTATTCCCAGTTTTAACTATGGCGATGATTTCACCCATGACTCGGACAACGAAAGCTCAGATAATAAAGTAAAAAATGAGTATAGTAGTCCATCCTATGGTGGTTTCTCCAGTTTCTTCCCACGTGAAGCTTCTTATGGCTACAAAGATACGACCCATGACATTTTTAAATCTGAAAGTTTCTTTGATTTCAATAGTGATCTGACAACACCTAAAAACGACTATTTTGATCAGAAATTCCAACGGATCTCTACTAGTATAATTAAGAACTTAGACACTATAAAAGCTAAAGCAACACCTCCAAACGCGACTCATGTCCATAAAATTATCAAAGAAAATATGGGATTGGAGAGAATGAATAACAATACACCTACTAACAAGTCATCAGTATTCATTAAAAATACCAAAGAAATTCGTCTCTTAGATAACGATGGTGCTGGCAGCGCTAACAAAGAGTTATCTGATGTACAAGGTACAAGTATTTATTATGAGATGTCAGTACTGTCTACAGAGACTTACGCTATTAACCATGACTATGACTGTGACAATGATACGTTACCATCTGCGCCTACACCAAGTACTTCGTCGGAAGATGAATTGGCCTCGCTTAAAGCAGTGGAACAACCTGTTCCAATAGCCACCAGACCAACACTTCCTGATCCAAGCCCAGAGAGCATATCTATATCGTCTTCAAACTACTTGCCTGTGTCCAGTGTACTGCCAATTATTAACTCAGTAAGTCCGTTCCCTGTTTCTACTCAAAACTCTGTGTCTTCGACTGAAAAAGTCACTAAGAAGTTTTCAAGTACCTTCAATAGAAATCGAAGTTACTCCAAACGACTAAATGTAAATGGCAATAAAGACTCACCGAACAGCGTTACTATTAAGCCGGAGTATATTATTACATCAACTCTTAATCCAAGACTTCAAACCCGCAAATTCCATCACACAACTCCAAAAAATAGACCCATCTGGATGGTACCTAGACGAAACATTACAAAGGTGTACCAAAGACCGTCGAACCCTTCAACAATATACTCCGAGCATTTCAGTATTAAGGAGAAGACTACATCTCAACCTCGACAACCAAGTCGCACTATGTTGACAACAGTTTCTTCAGACATTGATCCTGTCCAACAAAGCGATATAAGTGGAACTAAAAAGGTGGTGCAGTCTCAAACTATATCAGATAATTCTGTTCCAAGTTTGTGGAAGAGGGGGTCGACAAGGTTTGGAAGTTCTACGGTGACATCAGCTGAGGTGGAGACGGAGGCTGAGTGGCAGATACCTCCAACATCTACGGCGTGGGCACTCGCTAGCCTGCGCAGCCCGCCGCCCTCGCCCGGCGCAGTGGTCAACGGTACAAGATCGACGCAGAAAAACGTCGATGAGAACGAGTTACAGAAAGTCGGGGAAGTGTTAGGTGAGTCATAATATAACAATTAAATGTTTAATTCACTTAATAACTTACTAAAAATACTCAATAGTCTAATTAATAAAATTACGTATTATAAAAATGTTGAATTGTTCATACTTTAAAATTATATAATTGTTTAAAACTTGATTCTCTGTTTCAGACAAGAAAGAAACGACCACTGCATCTACGACCACAACAACAGCTAACCCTATCAGTAACGATATAATTCCAAAAGTGACTGAAGTTGTTCAGAACAAATTATCGTGGCAAGGTGTTTCCTCTCGACCAAGTTCTGAAATCAAAACCGAGACAAAATCTGACGCTAAACAAACCGCTGAAAGTAATATATCACTTCAAAATAGCGCAGAACCAGCTACTACACAAACAAAAATGTCTGAAAATCCAACAGAAGCATCTTGGGTGGCTGTAACAACTGAAGCAGACGAATCTATTAACAAAATAAATGATACAGATAAGGAGACAATTCCACCAGTTGACGCAACGAAGTCAACTGGTTTTGAATCAATTACGAAATTGCCAGCAGACATTACAACGCCACAAGATGAATCCGTTGCTAGTTCCGAAGTGAATCAGACCATTACTGAAGAGAAACCGAAACCTACTACTGATTATGAAATAACTACTATTCGATTCTCTTACGTACCTACCGAGGAAGTTGAAACCGAGACACAACCCCCTGAGAGTACGACACCTAGCATGTGGCACCCTGCCTTCCCTACAAGGACTAGAATAACGACCATAAAAGATAGTCCTATCACAACTTATAGACCCAGATATATAACAACCGAAAGTGAAGAAGATACCTCGACTATACTGCCGGAAACAACGTCTCCTATTGAAGTTTCTTCACAAATTCTTGAAAATGCAACAAGACATACTGAAATTACGGAAACTCCTACAGAGCTATCTACAGGGACACAAACTGAAGCTCCAACTACAACTGAACAGATAACTCAAACAGCAACCGAAGAAGTTACTACTCAGCCTACGACTATGGAAACATCTGAACAACCGACCACGGAAATAACAGTAACAGTTACTTCACAAGCTACGACAAGTAAATCTCCTACAACAATGACAGTAAAAACAGAAGATATAACTACCATCGTCACAGAAATAGTTACTGAAATCAACACCGAGAGGGAAACGAGAACGTCATCAACACCAGGACCAGAAACTACCGAAACATCACCAAGTGAACTAAACGAGAGTGACTGTACTGAAGAAAACAGTGTTAGCAACGAAGTCATTACTCAAGAGACTCTCAAACCAACAACTGAAGCAACGACTAGACCGTCCACAGCCCCGACAACAACTACAACAGAAGAGAACATAACTAACCCACCCACTACCACGGAATACGAAACGACAACACAGCGAAACGCTCGAATACACGATACAACGGTGGCTGAAATTACAACGGATTCTAATTTCGCTACGAAAACCGATAGTGGAATGGAAGAAGAGACGAGTTACGGGGGTGATATGACTACGGAGGCTTCGTCGAGAGTACTGGGTGAGGAGGACAACGGCTCGGGAGCGGCGGTCGCGATCGCTGTCAGCACCATCGGTGTTATTGCTTTGATACTGCTTATTGGATTACTGGTAAGTGATGACCTATTTTCAATATAAAATTAAATCATACGAACTACATTCTACCACAAAAATGAAATCAAAGAAGAATCGTACAACTTCTAACATAAAAGCGCTTATATCGTTCGACTATTTTTTAATGATTAAAACGCTTTTATGTTTACCAATCTTAAATTAAGAAATTTATAATTTGTGGCAATAAACACAATAATAGAAAGCTAATTACACGAATTAATAAAAATAATACAAAAAAGGTATAAATTCCGTTAGAGCATCGTCACAGATTGAATTATTTCCATCTTCGGCTCCTCAAACTTCAGCTATGATATCTTCTTCTTTGTGGATAACAAAGTCTTCGTCAATTCTCTGGTCCCGTCTTGTTGTTGTTTTCTTTCGCTGAATGTTCGTACAACATTATCCAAAGTAAGGAGCATAATATCTTTAGACATATATCACGATAGATTACGTTCTCTACTTTGGAGAACGTTGTAGATTATTGCGTGAGGTAACAGGATCTAATCTGGAATATCATAA
Organism: Trichoplusia ni; assembly: GCF_003590095.1. Lineage (NCBI taxonomy): Eukaryota > Metazoa > Arthropoda > Insecta > Lepidoptera > Noctuidae > Trichoplusia > Trichoplusia ni. The sequence goes on from NC_039496.1 coordinate 7,511,457, forward strand.
ATTAATCATAAGTAGTGTTAAAAGGAATATTATTAAAAGACTTGAAATATCCCACAGATGGGTAAGATCTTTTTTGTTTATAGGCGATTAGTTAAATTCCAATCGCGTTTGTATTCCGCTAATCAAAAATTACAAAAAAAAAAATACGTTAAGAATCAGGAATTAACAAAAAAACTAACAACAGCACATCACTAAAACATAGAGCTTAAACTTGTTTAAATAAGATTTATTTTTTTACGATCTAAAATAAATAAATCAAAATGATGTAAAATAATGTTAATAAATATTTGCTTAAATACATTTTAGTCCTTATAACGGGGAATCACATTTTTAATTACCTTGTTTTGATGGCAGATAATATGTGTGCGTCAGAACTCCAACACCTACTCTGAAATATAAATAGAAAAATGTAAGAAAACGTAAAATATTTTACTAATATTCTGTAAAAAGACACAATAAAGAAAATGACAGCAATTTCATTTAAATCTTTTCGAGACCATAATTATTGCAAGGACAACTTTGGCACATATCAATATTATGCTCTCGACAAATAACTTTTTTGCATTTTTTGCACGATGCATTTGCCTTTCGCCTTATTTTAGAGGGGCAGTAAGTACAGTAAGTACGTTTTTTCGTTACTGGCTCTTCAGTACTGTCATCTGATGTACCAGGCACTTCATTTGGCAAAATATTAGAGATATTATCGCGCAAATATCTCTTCAAAGTAGGAGCTTCTAAACGCTTACGCATAAACGATGACGTCAGGCTCATGTAAAGGTTTCTCATAAATTTTTTGCGACTTTGAACCTTTTCTCCCTTGCTACTGACATTATGGCTGTATATAATAAAAGAATTTATGCAGGCAATGTTTATCATTCCGTACAATAATGCCATAGGCCACCTATTCGTCTTCCTACTGCAGGTCATCACAGAACACATTTGGTCTAGCGTGTCCACTCCGCCTTTAGTTTGATTATAATACATAACCATTTGCGGTTTACCGGTACTTTCGTTGATAGAAGCATCCTCATCACAAGATGATAATAAGTATACCATCTTAGCTGGCTTCGGTTTATATGAGACGAGAGTAAGGGGTCCGTCAAAACAAAACATCGATGTTCCCACTGGCCTGGAGCGACTGTTTTTCAGTACTTCCGGTATCTCGCGTTTGTTTGATCGCACGGTTCCCACAATGGTTAACTTATACGGTTCTTGTAGTAAGTTTTTGCCAAAGGGATTGAGGTGAACCAATTGTCACACGTAATATTACGACAACTACCGTGCACAGGCTTTGATAACTCCTTCACGTAGTATTCACCGAGTGGTACTCCGTTGGTCTGTGTTCCTCTTCCCAAATAAGGCATTCCATTTATCATATACTTTGTACCACTGTCACACATCATGAGGATTTTTATTCCATACTTACTTGGCTTGTTTGGGATATACATCCTAAACGGACACCGTCCTCTAAAACCAAGTAACTGTTCATCTATGGTCAAATGAGCCCCTGGAGTGTAATTTTGTATGCACTGATGGATAAAGAGATCCCATATTTTTCTAACAGGAGTAAATACATCGTTTTCTCGAAGTGTGGGCCGTATACTTTTGTCATCCATTCTAAGACATCGTATCAAAAAATCAAAACGATCACGACTCATTACAGAGACGTACACCATTGACAAAGATCGATCAAAGAGGTCATCTGTGGACATGTGGTTATCTTTTCTCACTGCTGTCATTACCAGAATACCAAAGAAAGCATAGATTTCATCTTCATTCGTGTCACGAAATGTAGCACCTGTCATAGATTCCCGACGTTTCAATGATATCTCAGCATTTGTCCATTTTACAATTTCCGAAATTATCTCATCAGTAAAAAATAGTTTGAAGCATAAAAGTGGGTCATATATATTGCGGCACATACGCGTCGGACCTCTTTGAGATCTGACAATGTTCAGTGCAGAGACTCGGCTACGCCTCGTGGACTTTGAAGTTGACCAACAATGTTTATTCTTACCTCTAATAGTCCTCTGTGGCAAGGTCAAGATTTTGTTAGAAGCCAATGAAGAACCTGGTTGTTCAATAACATTTTGTTCGTCTAATATTTCACTACCGCTTGACGTTGGCTGCACTTCATGTACCTCATCTATAAACGCTTCTTCTGTATCGCTCTGGACGTCATCTTCACTTACGTGATCTGATATTTCACTGTCAGAATCCTCACCAACAAGCTCGTCATCGCTTTGCAGAAGAGCAGAGAGGATATGCTCATCGTCTAAAGAACTACCCATTTTATTATATATTAGTCACGATATCTATAACAAGAAAATATATATATAATAAGTTATCACGTAAGTAGAACATGAAATAACAATATAATTATCGTATGAGTTAAATCTTAAAAGTCACGTAAAAGATAATCATGCGTCATTTTGACTCACGCGGTCGTTATAGTTCAAAATCAGTGACACTTACCGCATTGACAAGCACGCCTCACGGGAGCTCCAAGCGGCGACTGAGATGTCCTAAACGCACAGCGACGGATTCGCGCTATTTAGAAAGAGAGAGCAATATTTCAAGAATGCATGCGTCAATTTTACGCAGACTATCTTTCTAGGGTTAAAAGACTTGAAATATCCCACAGATGGGTAAGATCTTTTTTGTTTATAGGCGATTAGTTAAATTCCAATCGGTTTGTATTCGCTAATCAAAATTACAAAAAAAAAATACGTAAGAATCAGGAATTAACAAAAAAACTAACAACAGCACATCACTAAAACATAGAGCTTAAACTTGTTTAAATAAGATTTATTTTTTTACGATCTAAAATAAATAAATCAAAATGATGTAAAATAATGTTAATAAATATTTGCTTAAATACATTTTAGTCCTTATAACGGGGAATCACATTTTTAATTACCTTGTTTTGATGGCAGATAATATGTGTGCGTCAGAACTCCAACACCTACTCTGAAATATAAATAGAAAAATGTAAGAAAACGTAAAATATTTTACTAATATTCTGTAAAAAGACACAATAAAGAAAATGACAGCAATTTCATTTAAATCTTTTCGAGACCATAATTATTGCAAGGATTGATTACAAAAAAAGTTGTTTTTTTTTTATAAGAGTCACTGGTTTAATAATTCTAATTAAATAAACAAAATATTTAGTTTAAGTTCTATCGCGGACATTAATTTATTCAAATCTAATTAATGTTCTTGTAAATGTGTACTGATAATGATCTAACTAATGTTAATATTTAAAGTAATCTAAATAATTAAGGAATATTACAATAACAATAATCAAAAGTACCAAGGCAACAGAACTATCAAAGAGCTTACACAAAAAGTCCACCCACACAAATACCTGTAGAGTCCTAATATCTCATCGGAAGTCTCGTACATCGCGTCTGGCGATAAAAATTCCTTGGTTTGCAATACGAAGCGGTCTAATGTGGCCACCGGACACCGAGATACGGTTATCGTTTGTAACGAGAATTGGCATACTTGGACGGCCGTTAGAAATGTCGGTCACAGGTTTGGAGAACTCTTCTTTATTTATGAGGCCCTAGTAGCTAATAACGTTATGAACTGTAACCTATTTATTTAGCGAAACAAATAAGAGGGAACATTGAAACTATTTTTTTTTCCTGATACACGTGCTTAGACGTTTTTATGTAGAAAAACTAGGGATATCGAAAAATAGAATAATAAATCTGTTATATTATTAGATACTACGTGTACGGTCCTAAGCCGACCCCAACATAGTTAGGAATAGGCTAGGCCGATGATGACGTGTATGGTCCTAAAAATTAGATGATTTAATAAAGAAGAGTTCAACGATTAAAGTATCTTACTTAAAAAAAATCTTTCCTAATTTATGGTATAACCTGAAGGACCTCGATGCTTTGCTGTGGCCTAGTGACAGAGGTCCAAAATGCAGAGGCTTTGTCAATAACAACCTCTCTTGTAAGCCTTTTTGACCCATTTGAAAGTAAAAAATAATAATTTAAAGTAAACATTTTTGAAATTGAAGATGATCGCGATGGTTCGGGAAATTGACAAGGGATTAATGAATATTGTCGTCATGTTTTAGAAAAGTCACAGCTCAGAACCATCTAGATCAAATTAAATATAAATTAAGTAAAAGAACTCTATAAAGAGTCTTTGTCTGGATGGGCTGAAAAGACACACACAATCACAGTCACATCTGTCAATGCGTTGGGACTTATATTTCAGAAACATTGCAAGGAAATTTCAGCCACAAGAAAAAGTAAAGGGTTGAGATCCATCAGAAATCATTTTCAGGAATTATAGAACTCCAACATTCTGTTTTCTGGCCATTATAAACCGATAGCCGTTCGTACATAAGCATGCGTCGTATGAAAATTGCCGTGTGTATGAAAAGCCTTAGATTCAAACTAACTTAAACGAACTGAACTGTGAACTCTGAACTGTGTTGTCTGTCTGTTGTTGAATGAGATCTATCATGATGTTCTGATTTGGAATATTTGATAACTGAGGTCTATCAACTCTTTTGTATTTTTTTTTTAAATGAGACAAGCAAATCCTTATATCTTTAATGTATTGTAAAAAAAATCTGATTGAAGTATTTTAAAGGTGTCAATTAGAATATGAATGAATAAAAGAAAAGATTTTCGATAAACTTAATAAATGCTTTGATTTAAAGCTTCCAATATTTTTAGTAGACAGAAACTCGAATTTAACAATAAATATGATTAGTTATCGAGAAATCAGTTGTTTTGCATAATAATAAGACAGCATAACTTTTACAAGTATCTTCATCAAATATTTAAATAATTATCATTTCAAACCCTTTTGATATAACTACTAATACCTATTTGTATTTTAAATGTCAAAAAATTAAATAAAATAATCTCACCCAATCCTCCGCCAATTTCTTAAGTTATTTACAAAACACTAATAAAATAAATGACCATTAACACAACCGATGTCGTTATCCAAATAATAATTAAAATCTAAATCAAAATCAAACAAAGAATTAAAAAGAAAACGTTCTTATTTGAATATTTGAAAAGGTTGGAAGTAACGACATGAGTTGCGCACGCGCCGGCCGGCGGGTGATACGTCACTGCGGCGTGTGAGTCGCGCGCAGGGCTCCCGCCACCTTATAGGACCGGGATATTGCGAACCGAACCATGCACGGCCACACGAAAGTATCCAATAATGATATATGCAAATCTTGGGTAGGGTTGTCACAAATGCAATGAAGAAGTTAGTTCGATATGACGGACTTTATAGATACAGTCACTGGCCAAGTCAAATTTCTAGTATTTTTAGCGTTAAACGGAAAGTTTATTAGTTACTTGGCAGCGCAACTTGAATTGCCACTGTCTGATATTTCTGAAATTCATAGATTCAGATTATCATAAGTATTAACTCATTTCATTTTATATTTCAACTATGGAGGGAAAAGGTTGCATCCTCCTTTTTAAATAAGCTATTTTATCGACCATGTTTTACAGTAAGTAGAGTCTCAATTAATATTTTTTTAATAATAGATCAGCAGTTTATTTCACAAATTTTGTTTCCGATATGTATCACCAAGGTTTAAAAATCTGTAATTAAAATAAAATATTTAATAATATGTAGTAAAGTAAAGTAGGTACTTTCTACCAGCCGTACCCTGTTGAACCTATGTTCGTAGTAAGCTGTAGGTGTCGCCAGTATCGCGACGTAGAGGATGTTTTTACAATGCAAATTATAAACAAAGCCAGCCTGATGACGGACCTTTTGCGTGCGTTTCCATTGATTAATAATCCGATAAAATATAATAACGTAACATAAAAATATGACACTAACATTTACAAGATCAGTGAACGTTTAAAAAAGTTTCTAAATAGCTTCAGATGTTTTGATAACTTATTTTAGCCTTTATTTAATATCGGTTTAGAATTCTGCTGCTTTTTGTATAGTATCGAGTATTCTTTGCCTTGCCATTACGTAACGGACAAATTTAAAGCAACCCTTAAACGAAATTAATCATAGCCTTTCATCAAATTGTTAGGCCTGTGTTTTAAAAGAAACTAGCTTTTGCCGTACTGTCTCTTAGTACAACGGACACGATCGCCTATAGGGCAGCTCATAAATTAAGGTTTCAAGTGGGCCGAGAGCCCTTGAAATCACATTTTCACACGTTGCGTACCTTTCGCGTCGAGTGGCAATTTCTGTAATACTTCTAAGAATATGTTATCACGAACACCACTTTTGAATTTGTTCTCTTGGCGCTGGTCGAAATGTCCTTGAGGTTTGTGGTTTGTAGGTCTGTTGCTATGCGCGACCGATATGTAGAGCAATTATTTCAGGGTGTCATACTTAATGCTTCTTTTTTAGTATTATTGAGGCTTTTGAATTAATTTAGAAATACACGTATTTTAAGTGTGATTTTTGTCTGTTTAAGCCCAAAAATACATTGACCAGTTTAATTCATCTATTTCGTTACTCTACTAAACGAGCGTCAAAAACACTATTTATTGTTTTCTAATTCCCCTAATGCACTTATGGCAAATATGTCAAACACATAATATAAATCTTATAATAAATACATTAGTTAGTTTTAAAGTCTGGGTGAATCTGAGACTCAGTGAGTTGATAAGCTCGTTAGGAGACTCCTTGGTAACCGTCTACATTCCCTGAGCTGTCCATGTCAAGGCCTTTCCCGTTTGAGATTCGCACGGAATAAATCATAACGAGAAAGTACCTATAGTTTGCAGCTTTGAACTCAGAAAAAAAAAACATGGATACAATTAGAGTCACTAAACCTCATCATTACGAGATTAAAGTTGTAAAGAAAAAGAATATTGACTGGCTATCCCGTTTAAAACTATTTCAAAACGAACTGTATGTTTTGCTCAAAACTCCTTGCAGCTACGATTCCTCGGTCACCAAATTACTTATACAGGTCTATTAGGTCGAGTCAGTTATATTAGGTTGTGCATTAGGTATATGATCATACCTAATACACACTATTGAACAAATATCTCGTCTCCATTCCAATCTAACAGATATCATAATCCCAGTCTTTGTACCTAGAACATTATCTAAATGATGAATGAACGAGCTGTCTGTAAAACGTGATGACACAGACTTTAGCTGAGCTTTCAAACCAGACATCCTGCTGATAACTCATTGTTTATACTTTTGTTAAACAAAGATTGCTTATATTCAATGTAGGTATGATTTATTTTGTGAATGAAACTCGTTTGTCTTAGATTTTTAGTCGAAATATTTTGTTATTGATTTAAATATGAGTAGAAGGGTTTGTTTCCGGTATAATTACTTGTACTAATTATATTAAAATTTTTTAGCTTGCGAATATCGGTTTCAATTTTTTTAAGTTTTAAATTTACTTTTGGAATTACTATAAGCTTATCCGAAAACCGTCGTCTGAGATTTCTGTTAACTAGAAAAACATTATCTGATTTTATGACCACCTATCTATTTCATACTTCTCTGTAAACTTATTAAAGTTTTTTTTTAATGCCATAATATATCATACCTTTATATTCTTTTAAACTTAAGACTCCATTTACAGTTGGTGGTCCGTCGCCGCGGTCGTAGAGGCATATACGCGCAGCGCTGTACCCCCGTGTCTCTGGACGCGTACAGTCTGGACAGCGTCAGCGTGGGCCACAGGAAGGGTAACCACCGCCTCAGGGCCAGCAAGAGGAGCTACGGAAACCCTGCGTATGATGACGAGGTAAGCCATCACGAACATTTTTGTTGACGATGAATTGTGGTCTAGAAGTCCTACTACTGATATCTATCTATTATTTATTTTAAAAGGGGTTATAGTGCAATATTCCATACTAATATTACTAGTTCGTAACGAGATTGTCCGAGGTGCTTGGGAAATGTATTTTTGTTTACTGAAAATAAGATTTTGCCCAAAAAATATAGCAATAAGGAGTTTTAGTAAATTTGCTTAAACTAATCCGGCTGGCGCACAACACCCAACTTTTGCCATACTTTCTATCTGTACATATGTATAACAATCCCTGTAACATAAATACTATTTTAGAGTAAATAATAATAGGAGGACTATCATACTTCTCACACATAATTGCCATAATAAATTACATTTAATTTTCAGGTCACTTCACATCCTATGCAATACGCGGCTCTCGCGAACTTTGCTCTTGACATCGAGTCTATGACAGCGGAGTTCTCCGAGATTCCCTCGGTGACGGTGCGGCCTGATGAGGTGCCTCCTGGTTGCGAGGACAAGAACCGTTATTCTAACGTCCTGCCGCTGCCCGAGACTCGGGTCCCGCTGAAGAGGCTTGGCAATGATCCGACCACGGAATATATTAATGCTAACTTTGTTACGGTAAGTGTCTTTATGAAAAGGGTAGCTTACTTATACAAGCAAAACATATGTACAACGAAGAAAAATAATGTGTTTCTAGTGGAGTATCTGTTAAAGATATCAGGTATCCTCAATGCGGAAACAGATTGAAAAATATCATCAACGACTTTTTGTTACTAAAATTGATTGAAAAAGAACTTGGTTACGAACAGTTTAAGCTATAAGTGTTTTATACTTTCCTATTCCCAGGGTCCCGGCAACATCCGTAACTACTATATCCTCTGCCAGGCCCCTCTCTCCAACACCGTGGTGGACTTCTGGCGAATGATATGGGAACAGAACAGCCGGCTCGTCGTCATGCTCACCGAGTACATGGAGAACGGAGTCGTAAGTACTACAACTACTGCCATCTATCGTGGCACCATTAACAACTTTAATCTTACTTAGTTTAATACGCGAATAAGAGATGGCGTTGTATTCTTTATACGAAACTCATTGAACAATGTTCTTTCTAGGAAAAATGCTACGAGTACCTTCCACCGTCAGAGATCTCAGATAACAAGCGTATTTTCGGGGACTTCAAGATAATCTTGAAGAAGCGAGAACAGCGCGACAAGTACGCTATATCCAGCGTGCAGCTCATCAACCTGAACACCAGGACTTGGCGAGAGATCACACATCTCTGGTACTTCTGGCCTGCTAAGGGAGTCCCCGATGATTACGACTCTGTTATAGACTTCATGTGTGAAATGAGGAGCTATATGAAGATCTCGCAGACTGCCAAGGAGTATGATGAAGAAGGTAGGATATCGAAATTTAGGTGTTCAATATTTTAAAAGATATCGTGGGAAGAAAGAAGGTCATATAAATAGCTAGCTAGTAAAAAGAATATTTAATAGAAATCGAAGAATAAGAGGAAATAATAAACTGATGAATATAACTTTCCAATTTCCAAACTTAGCAAATATGTATAAATACATTTTTTTTACAGAGGGAGCTTGTTTTTAAAGTACCTACGTTCATGAAACCTTTTTTTTAACTTCGTCTAAAATTCTATATATTTGCAGGAGTGGAAGTGATCTACGGCGACCAAAACCGTTCATCGTTCAGCAACCTGTCCAAGCTGCGGAGTGACGAGAGCGGCTCCGGTAATGGCGTCAACGTGTACTCCCCGTCCCGCGCCGAGGAGCAGATGAGGAGGGCCGTGCCTACTAACGGCACTCTAGGAAGGATGAAGGCCGCTTCCGAGGTTGATGGTAAGGATCCCTCTAGCTTACAAGTGTTCTCGTGACATGCCAATTTTAACAAGACTTAGATATTAGAAGATGTAGTCGTCACTTGGTAGCATCTTCAAGTACTACCAATATAACCACAACCAAAGGGAAACAAGTCCTTACCAATACGAATTTGTTTGGAGAGCTGGTCAGTCAAAGTCAATTTTTATTGTGAGGTTTACAAAGTTGTTTTAAAGGTTCTTGTGCTCTTCAATCATTTTAGGCGTAAGTAATAAGTGCCTAATGATTCAGCATCAACTTGTCACCACGTTCACGTGTTCAATGTATTCCAATACTCAATAAGCAATACTTTATTGCATTCCATAAGTAATAGAGATGGTAAAAAAAAACAAGATTAAGACCAATAGGGACCCTGTAGGGCACGCAAAAAATTATCAGAGAGGAAGATTACCAATCGAATTAAATCGTTGGAACTGTTTTGTTGTGTATATGATACATAATGTCCCCGTGACGCGTAGGTATCCGCGCGTGCGTGGTGACGTGCGCGTCGGGCGCGGGCCGCTCGGCGGCGCTGGTGGCGCTGGACGTGTGCGCGCGCGCGCTGCCCGGCGCCGCCGACGTGCCGCGCGTCGTGCGCCAGCTGCGCGCGCAGAGGCCGCACTCGCTCTCCAACAGGCATCACTACATCTTCCTCTATAAGGTACAGCATTACCATTGATCATTTCATGGTGATCATTTCTCAATGTAATGTATTCCTTTATGCTTAGCTCAGTATTTTATGACCATGGAGGGGACTTGTCCTGTAGTAATCCATGATGCAAGATTTTAGGTCTACTGTGACAGCCACAGGATATCAGTTTCTGAAATTCAAGTCCCAAATAAAAGTAAAAAACGATATCATCTCAAGACAATTGATAACAATAATAAAAGTTATTTCCAAATTTCCATTTTCCGTTACGGATAGTATGGGTTATTTATCTGAAAGAGATCAATCATTACGCCTTTTACTTAGTCACCAATCGCATTTTATTAAAAGTTTCTAAAATTTATTTATTTATTTTGCAGGTGCTCAGCGAATATGGGAACAAAATGCTAGGCGGTGGTGTGGACACTATATGAGACACTTCCAAGTAATTTACGTAAGACCCTTATTCGTACCCATGACAATGATGGCATCTCAATAAACCTAGTGAATAGCCAGCCTTAGATTTAAAAACTATTTGGAACATACCAAAGTATAAGTTACGAGATCTCCAGAAAATTGATCGCTCAAATTAAAAAGAAAAATGAAAATTTTATTTTTTTATTATACATTAAATTCATTTTTAATCTATTTAAATTTAGAAGTATACCATTATCGTCACCATTGACAACTTCGCATAATTTAGTTCTACTTGTAAATAAGATTAATTTTTAAGATTTGTTCGAACAATTTATTTTTTATTTATTTTTAGGGGATCATTCCGCTAGTCTATCATTGTTTCAGTTTTCCTAGATATCGTTTTAAGTATTGAATCACAATCACGAAAATTTACATATTTAAGCGTCGTTTGTTGAGTTTTGCTGTGATTTCTACTAAACCCTTAGTTTTACACTGAGACTAATATTACCGTAACTAGATTAATTCTGTAATTAGGAGGAATTATTAAGTTTATGCGAAGGTAACTCTGCACAAGATGGAGGTGCAATCTGGTACTAATATGACAAATGTTGCCAAGTTATTATTGTGCAAAGTTATTTTATGCGCTAGCAATTACGAATTAAATACTCTGTGCTACTTTTAAATAGTAAGTAACGTAATAGACCGGAGTTTTATATTGTATGTATTTATTTGTTGTTGCTTTAAGTATGTTATCAGTTGATTGTTGCCGATTACATGAATTAAATATTAAAGAGAGTACATACTTGATTTTATTTCGTATTTGGCAGAATGCCTTCACTGCTTTCACATAGCTAAAACACATCAGTTCTCCAAACGGTCAAGACAAACTAATCAAAAGGTTCAGAGACCAAAAAGAATAGTTCTTAGAAAAAAGGATGGTCTCAATTACCTCAAAATACAACGACGTAAATATTTTTTGTTATAAACTTGAAAAACACCTAAAAATCTATTCCGAATGCTGATGAGTTGTCAGTGCAAATGGCCTCTATTAATCGTATTTCGTTGAATAAAGTCAAAGCATTTACATAATTAGTTAAAGCGCACTGTTTTATCCCACACGTTTCTAGATTTTAAGTTTTATGACTAGATATTATTTAGGCTATGTATTATATTATATAAACTATATTATAGACCAAAAAAAAAATATATATTACATATTTGTATACGTCCTAAAATTGATATTAAGGTCTGTATTGAAAGTAAATAAATTTATTATAAACAACATGCATTTTTATTAAACAAAATCGGCTTGATCCTATTCAGATATTCACAACAATTTACCATAAATATTTTAACACGGATAAGAAGAAATAAAACCATGCTGTACAGCAGATTAATAAACGAGCAGAATTCTGTGTAGCAGCCAACTTTCATTTCCTTGTTTTAGTCATGAACGACATTGCCTTTCAAAACCTTCAATTCAATGAAAGAAACCGTTCTAATTGACCATCAGAATAATGTTTAACCCCATTCAAAGTCTTACTCCTGCAGGTAATAAAGGTGTTCTTCACTGCCAAGTTCGTTTGAACTAGTTACGCTTTTCTCAGCGCCTCCCTCCTCATTACTTTCATGTTCTTCCTGTTCATCCGTCGCTTCATGTTCGAAACGATTTTCACAAATACTTTCTTTAGTATTATCATAAAACGGTACAAATTCAGTCCAAGACGTCTGATCCGTGTCATCGTCTCTCGACGAGTCATCTTCATCTTCAACGACAAGACCCAATTTCTTTTCCTCTACTGGGACCTCATCACTAAAACTGATCTTCCTGTGATTGGCATCATCTTTATCGAACATTTCTCTATCTAGCACCACCGACATAGGGTATTCGGCTGTGTAATCAATGTAGGCGTGTTCTCTTTCTGGTATTTCCTCAAGGTCTGACAGGGCGTCGCCCTCGTGCGCAGAGTACGGCCTGTGTGATGGCAAAGTCAAGAAGGAGCCGGCTAGTGAAGTCGACGAGATTGTAGTTAGTCCTGCAGAAAAAATGTAAGACCAGGTAAAATTTTGCCACTGTCCTAAGTCTAAATATATGGACGTAACTGTGGTTACCTACTTTTAGGGACATACTTTTATGTTTGGATATTAACAAACTTACTTTTTTTACTCATACTCGCGGTCATTTCTAGTTCTTCGTCCTTTAACAGAAAATTATTTGTTTTAGGTTTTAACTTAGCTATAACCTTTAGCCTGCCTCTTAACTTTCTTAGTTAGTCTGGTTTAGTTTTGTATTACACAATACTTCCTGGACTAGTTAATATTGGGGAGAAACATCAAAGTCTTGCAGGCGTGGTTACTTTTTATAGGGATATGAAAAACTTCAAAGAGTTCGAAAGATATGGACCACATTTATTTTAGTATTCCATTTTCGATCTAACTAATGAATGTTGTGGTCTAAACTACTCCAAAGATAATTTACATTTCTCACCACTGAACTTGTAACTTGTGAAGTGCTTCCATGAGAAGGTGACTTTGGATAAGGTATATTGTAACATCGTATGTCACGTTCGGCCGTAGGTTCAACTACAGTGACATTCTTGAGCGAAGACTTTCTCGTCTTAGCCTCAGTTTTCGGCACGCAATAACGTCGTACACCGAAAGCGCGGTACGAGGCCTGATTAAAGAATTTGAGGGTAAGAATTTAAACAAATAAGGGTTAGAATTTAAATATTATGTTTATTTTTATTTTAAGAAATGACCTCCTTTCTGAGAAATTGTTGTGTAGCGGGAAATTTTATAATCATTCATAGAAGTCATATTCGTGTCAGAGCAAGTTGTGTAAGAATAAGTTATGGAATATTTAGCTGAGCTACTGCTTTAGTCGTCATTGAATTTACAGAATCGTAACTGGTCAATGTTTGTCAAATAAGTGATGATGATGATCAGGGAGGAAAAATTATCAAATTAATAGGGATGAAGAACAGACGAATCTGGATGCTGTCCGATGCTGATTTTGACTTTCAGTGCGGTAAAAGTACTAACCTAACTTGAATTTATAGTACATTTATCAATTTTGAGTTTATAGTACATTTCAGGAAATTTAACAATTCAAAAAAGAATGATTTCAGTCAGCCTTACTTGTATTTTCGTGGACATGAGATCATAATCATGTTCAGTTGGTTCAGTCTGCCTGTAGATGTCTAAGGTATGCTTCGCAGCACGAGTCACGTCATCCTCACCGCTGTCTGATGAAGACTGAAAAAAAAAATGCTTGGCTAAGACAACTTAAAGTAAGAAAAGACTATCAAAGAATAAAGGATAATGGAACATCATCAGGGGCATCATCTATAACAGATGATTAAAACTTCAGCCGTGTTAGTTTTTTTATATTTTGGCACTTGCGCTGATATCTAACAACGCCTATACGGGAGTGACAACGCCGGTCGTAATGTCTGCAGACAAATTGTGTTCCTGGAGTTAGACGTTAGAGACGTTAGAGCTTGTGTCAGTCGTTAGTGATCCAGGTCGCGCTTTTGGGAGAGCAGAACGAACAAGGTATTGTCGTGCGTGACTATCAGATCTGATTTAATTTTCCTCCATTTTTAGCGGTCACCAGAAACTGAATGGAACAATGATCCTATGTCTTGCAGTGGTTACCTAAGGATTGGAGTTTGCTCAAGAATAAAAGCACAACAATGGTGAGTCTTTTGGGTTTTTGTATTGAAATAAAATTACTTACCTCATAAACAACAGTGTTATGTTCTTGATGACGAACAAAAGCCCTGCGAATGGCGACCTGTATATCAGTTATCAAGAATCCTTTTATATTAGTTGTTTCCAATAGCTTCCTCAGCAGAATGCCTTCATTAACTGAAACATAGTAGCGTTTTAGCAAAACATTATTGAAATTGAAACTTGAAAGAATTCTTAAACTACCTGGAAAAATCTGGTCAAGTGCGAGTCAGACTCTCAACATGGAAAATTCCGTATGAAATATAAAAAAATAGATTGTCATTGGCAACAGCAACTGTATGACTGGAGAATCAATCAATCAAATGTATATTTGCAAGCAGACAACGGAGTCCCAGAAATAGATATTTCGGTACAGAAATCTTAAAACGTCGATTCAAAGCCAAGACGTACCCACATCCTTTTCAAAGTACTTCACAATGATAGCCGCTGCTGCTTTCACTTCATCAGAATCTAATCCAATATCGGCAAGTTCAGCTTCCAATTCTGGTTCACAATTGCAGTTGCATATCTCCGAGCATAAACGACCAGCAATGGATAGGTTCTCTCGCGTTACTAACAACACCGATAGATAGTCAGCGATGAACTTGTACAGGTTGTCGGGTTGGTATCGAAGCACCTGGATTTTAGAGTTATTATAAGTAGCTGAATTGAGAAAATAAGAAAACGTGTCACAGGGGACCATAGTGATGATAAGGTCACTCGAGATACAACATGATATAGGAATGCTTAGAATGGATTAAAATATAAAGGGTATTTTGACGTTTCTGAAACTCAGTTCCACCTGGAAATAAAGTTATCGTAGTGATCACTGCACTTTCTTATTTGAAAAAAAGGCACTGATTGACAGGTGGCATGAGACATTGTTATGTAGCCTTGGCATTTTATCCTAGACAAAATAGATTATATACATTTCTGAACAACTTACTTCTCTGGTTATATCATTCATAAGCTCTTTAAGCCCGTCAGGTAACGCGAGCTTACAATTATCTCGTATTTGCGGCGCAATCATATCATCCATTTTTGTAGTTTTATATAATTTATTGTCGACAATAATTTGACAACCAACAATTACACAAATTCTAGTAACTACTGTTTTAACCATCTAGACCATGCTATTATTTAAATCGTATTATGAATTAAGAAAAATTACAATACAAAATCCCTTTGAAACAAAAAAGGTCATAACGCGAACGATAATTCGCTTTTTTTTTAAATCTCTTAGATTGCTTTAACATTACAAGGAATTTCACCGAACTTCTCTAGAAAATTATTACAAAAGATTCTAAAATGGAACATCGTCCGTTGTCCATTATCCTGGTCTCCTCTTACTCCTTGTACTCAGCATTGCCGTCAGTAGCGTCCTCGACATCGGTACGAGCTGATTGTGGAGCTGACGGCGGTTTTGGGCTAGCTGGAAAGAGAACATAATTCACACTAAGAACAACAAGATAATGAAAATACATGTATGAATGATATATGTCATTGTGGCGACTTAGAAGAATGGAAGAAAGAAAACCCCTTTACTATAATACTCCAAAAAATAAGGAACAGGTGAAGGGGTAAATATGGTGCCTAGCATATGCCTTGACGTAAACTTGAATGTATACGCCTCGCGATGCATTCGTTCTGAGCCGTTCTAAAGTCTGGATCCAATATAATTCTTGTGGCATAGAAGTCATCAGGAAAGCAAGTGGTCGGTGCTTTGCATGTATTTGTGCCTGAAAACTTGTCTTTCGATAGCGGGTTTAGTCTTCAACGATTTCATAAAGGGTTGCTTGTCTGTCACCAGTTTTATTTTAATAGCAAATTTATGGCAAAGAAATCATTGTGTTAAATAGGAGGTGTTTAAGATACCCTACATATGTTATAGTTCTCAATGTGTGCTATTGTTATCTTATTTGATATCTTATTAACAATGTTCAAATTATTCATATGCATGCATATCTTATCATAGTTAAGCAGTCGACCTTAGTATTTTCTCACGATCGCAATATAAGGAGTAAAGCTATAAATAGCTCGATCATTTACGCCGCAATCGGTACGAATTTATTATTAATTCCTTTACTTTCAAGATTTACAGACGACCTTTTTTTAACATAATTTAAAAAAAAGTTATCTATTAGTCCTGACTTAAACGTGGAACTGTCAACTCAAAATTCCAAGGTTCAATGAAAGAATAAATCATATATGGCGACTACATTAATATGACGAGATGAGTACTGTCCGCATTGACAGTACTGGACAGAGTCGAAAAAAAAAATACTTTGAAAGAAACCCATCACCTCAAGTAAAATGAACGTGAAACAAAGAAAATATTTTTATATTCCGTAACTTTCACACAACGCCATCTAGTGTCAAACTAAGCCAACTATTGAAGGAAGAAAACCTTTTTGCTCTTCAAGCTTCAGCAGCTTCATTTAATTTTGCCCTACAAAGATGAGTTACTACTTATGTATTCCCATACCTGGCAACTCTTCCGGGATTTCGAAGGGACGAGGCGGCGTGACTGATACCTCGTCATCTTTACTTAGCCCCGGGGCCTCTGGGATTTCTGGCTCGTCATCGTAATCCACTATGATGTGCGCTGGAGTCTGTTGACGTAGGAATTTAATATACCGAATTAAATATATAGAATATTTGACAAAAAACGATTTTTTTTTTGCTTAGGCGGGTAATCCTTATGGAAAGCCACCTTCTCGGGGGAGGAAGTGGGTAGTGTCAGACTCTTACTGACTAAAGCTTAACCGCCGTACAGCGTCCCCGTATTTAGTAGGTGCGCGGGCATGAACAGCATTTCAACACGCACCGACTGCGGGGCACCGTCGGCTTATAGATGCCGACGGCTTCGTTCGTTATGACAAATAAAAACCTAGCTATTCCGTCAGCTAGATTTGTAAAATACGAGTTTTATGTATAATATAAATTTATATTTTATATATAATAAATTAATATTGACCAACCTCAGCGAATGAAATTCTTTGGTAAGGCGATACATATGGCATATCTTCATCTTCGACCCGGTTCATTGCTGCTGAAGACTCAGACAGATATACTGTGAAAAATAACTATAACCTTAATTGTTTTGTTTTTATAAATGTTAGGCGACACTTTTTAGTCGGGGAATCAGGTCTAAGTTTCCCATAAATATATGTCACGATATTCTTTATCGTAAAATCCAAAAAGACAAAAGAAGGGTTCTGTTAATAAAGTAGACGGTAACACGCCCTTATCATGGCTTTGTACGAGTAAATGCAAGGCCGAAGGGGTTTAAGGAAATTTTTAAGAGGTTTAAGTAATCAAGGCTCTGTTTTGGATTTTTCTCTGGATTCTTATTTCAATTTGTCGAGAATTTAGTTTATAATATTTTTTTATTCTATGCTGTTTCCCAAAATAAATCGGACCTCGTACAGTCCGATCGATCAATCACGTTAATAGGAGGTAATATATAAGTAAGTTCCATAAAGAAGTAGTCACCGCGCATAGGTGGGCCCGCCGCCTCTGTCAGTGACGTCATCACACTGAACTGCGGCATCTTGATGCCCTTGCTGGTTCCACCTATTTGTATCTTCTTCTTCTCCGACTTCTCCTCTAGATAGTCGTCGTCTTCTTTATGAGTCAACGTCATCATAGGATCGTAAGATAAACCGTGTTTTTCTTTAACCTCATTTTCAAACATTCCATTGACGTCATCTTCACGGACTTTAATTTTCTAAAAGTAAAAAAGGAACGTAAGTATGTGGATTTAGTATCGTGTACGCCGTGTAAGGCATAGTGCTTTGGATACATGTCTAGTTTTGTCCAGCTTGTGATAGTATATAGAAGATCGCGATTTTAAAATCACTGTCCTGAATATCTGGTTTCGAATGAGGATTTATATCTAATATTATTGTGAATTTTTGAAACTTACAATAAGAGGACCAAGACTGATCTCTCGTGACCCAGCAATGTCCAGCGGTGGGCCTGGGATTCCCACTTTACGGCCAGGTTTCTTCTTCTTCTCTGTAGGCTGCAGGTGACGTAATACATTCCTTCGGACGTGGTAACCCCTGTAGGCTGCCTAAAATAGTAATTAGAGTAATATGAATTGTATTACATTCTTGCTGTTTACTTGATGAAATCAACCAAAGATGTACAGAAATCTTACGGCGATCTTTTTAGGTAATTTGTGATCTGTGTAAGCCGTTTCTGTCCCGGCTACGAGCAGTGATTTAATTATTAATTAACTTACTGCCTTAGGGAAAACTTTGTATGAAAATTGTAAAACTTATTAGTAGTAAATCTTAAATGACTCAGTCTCGCATATTTTTTAAAAGGACTTCAATAAAATCATTCAAAAATATTATTGTTTAGTTTCAGACCCAACCAGGCTCCTTAATTAATAGCTTACGTGGCGGAAAAGTTCCAATAATAATGTGAAATTGATTCCATACTTGGATTCTCTCCGTAGCTCTATGCAGGTCGCTCAACGAGGGTTTGGTCTTCTTGTACACTTCCAGCGTGTGCATGGCCGCTTTCTCCCAAGCCTCTTCAGGATTCTCTGACATTCCCTGTGTTCAAATATGTCAGAAATATAGAATCTTAATCTAATACCAGATCCTACAATACAACTTCAGGATCTACAAACGCTTTTTTGTGACGCCGCTTATGATATGAAATTATGAACGCTTAGCAACGCGATGGTAAATCAATCAATAATTGCGATGAGAAAAGATCATAATTTAGATTTTTACGTTTCTTCATACATTTTAAATTATTTCAGTTTAACGCATGTAAGATCCGCTGGTGGTTTTACTAAAATACTTGTAACCAGTAAGTACCTTAATGAGCATGTTCTTCCTGTACCAATAGTCTCTGTGAGCGTTTCTC
This sequence comes from Trichoplusia ni, assembly GCF_003590095.1. Taxonomy (NCBI): domain Eukaryota; kingdom Metazoa; phylum Arthropoda; class Insecta; order Lepidoptera; family Noctuidae; genus Trichoplusia; species Trichoplusia ni. The sequence continues at coordinate 7,530,766 of NC_039496.1, forward strand.
GCCACTTGACACACTTTGGCGGACAGTTCTTCATCCATAGGCACCTTTAAAAGGATCTTCTTAAGAATTGCGGTTTCTTTGACCTTTTCTGAAAATAAAATGGATAAAATGTAATAATTTCAAGCGGCACTGGTGATTTTTTAACTGGTTCTTCACTGAGTAGGACCCCTGGTCAGTCAATGTCTCTAAATTAAATTGATTTGTATTATACTTCTGTAAATCTCATTACGCAAAAATTGAAGCTATGGAACTATTCTGTTACCTTTGCCTTCTTCGAGTTCCAGCCCTTCGATTTCAGTTTTAATAATGTTGGCTACTACATCCACATCCTCTTGCTGCAAGCCCACGCGCAGCAGATGTTCGGAGACTGATGGCCGGCAGTCGCACAGGTCGTCCAGGATCTTCACCGCCAGGATGCCGTGCTCACGAGTGATCAGTAACGCTGACAGGTAGTTCGTTATGAAGTCGTAGAGTTTCGGCGGTTGCCAGCGTAACACCTAGGTGGAGTTAATTGAAGGTGTTTTATATGTATAGGCATGTATTTATTGCTTCTTTCTTTTGTGTTAGTTTCATTGGAACATAAAACACGGAATCTTATTTATTCAATTAATGGTTTATGTAAGGACATGAATAGTCTAAAAATCTACAAGTTAAATGTAATATTTTGCGGCTTATTTGAAAATAATTGGTGTTCATTTTCAGCTTGGAAAAGGAAGGTGGGAAAGTTTAAAACAAGTGGTTCATGATCATTTCCTCATTTTATATTGATGAAGCTTCTAAGGAGGTAGGTCCTTTATTTCGTCTTCTTTGTACTTATTTCTTTTTATTCACTTTAGTTAAGTTCATGAAAAGAGACGTGATGCTTTTCAGAGGCGTAGGTACATGGGGACACACGTCCAACATGCTCACACCTTGTTGAGAACTTCAGTTTATAATGTAACATGGGCATCTACAAGTGTAAGAGTCTAGGGTTGTTATTCTTATTATTACTCACCTCACGCGTGATATCCGACATTAGCTCCCGAAGCCCATTAGGGACAGAGAATACGTTTGAACAGCCGTGTTTTTGGAGCAACTCGTTCATTTTTATTCAGTGTTTTCGTAATTTTTCTTCCGTCACCAACAACCTGCTGACAGTTCAAGTTCTTTACCAATAGACCATGATATAATCATCCTCTTTTCTACGAGCTATCATTGTAAATAGATCGTATATTTTTTTTACAATGGTATATTTTTTGTCAGTGTACTTTGATTACTGTTAGAAAAAAAATAGCGCGATTATAATTTGATTATTTCCTCTAAGGTGTAGAGGTATAATCAAAGTAATAAAATATTTATTGCCAAGCATAATAGGCGGCATGCAGTGCTATTAGCAAACTCCGTATAGTGTACCTACATATTCATAAAATGAAGTGTGAACATTTTGCATAAAATTTCCTAAACAGGAAAACTTGACTAGTGCTTATTATATTTGGCTATACCTAGGCGCAAAATGCCTTTTATTCGAGATATTGATTTTGCAAAATGATTTGTTGAACGGTGTAACGTTTTTTTAACAGATACTCTAAGGATACTATAGTCACATATACGTCTGTCAGTGTCAAAACAAGTCTATCTGTGTAAAATTCGATTAGGGGTCATCTTAGGGGCGAAGTAACCTGCCCTTTTTCCCAGGGTGCACTACCGAAACGAAATACCGTGCTGCAATGGTGCTAAGGGGTTATTTAGACCTTAAAAATGCTAGTTCATTTGATAACCTCAAATGACCGATAACAAAAATAATAAATAAATTCTTTGTTTTGATACATTTCGGTTATCTAATTACATTCAATGACATTAATGATCTAATTCTTTCTTATCTGTACAATGTTTGAAGTATAACTTCGTTTCACTCATGGTTCTCTTTTCCGACAGTCATGCGTCGTAATTTATAAAACAAAATTTATAAAATATTATAATTAAAATAATAAACTAAAGACGTATTGCATTATTCTTTGTGGAAGACCAGTGTAAGTTGACCTACCTGTAATCTTCAGATAACCTCGCAGACACCTAACAAGCTACTACAAGAGGGGGAGGACAAAGATCTTACAAAACTGGCCAGACGTTACATTATGACTAATGTAAATTCACATTGGATTTAATAAATTATAATAATAATAATATAATAAATCTTTATTTCAGACCAGTTCCATTATAAAAGTAGGTAACACAAAACATCAAAGAAATAAAATAAAATACAAATTAAACACAGTGTGAAGGCTTAACCAGTGTCTTAGCAACTGAGAGTCCCACCTATCAGTCAATACGTTTAGGACGCTATTGGTGCTAGTCCGCACTCGGTGAAGAAGTGAAGCACTGCGTTTTCTGATGATGGCATTAAAACCATCAGTGTGCGCGTCAGCAAACATGCCGAGGCACTGCAGAAACGCGGCAACCTGAGCAGCGTCCTAAATGTATTGTTGTATTGTACACGCAGGGCGTTATACGTCATCGCGTGATAGTTTACCCACAGAGAACACGTATACAATGACTGGCAATAGGCTTTAAACAAAGTCACTTTTACCGGAATCACTGCATCGCCGAAACCTGCGGGCCACATATTGCTTCTGACCGCAGCGCCCTACGTTCCCTCTCCAAGTCTTTATCCATTCCTTCAAGTCCTCTGAGACCCAGTACCGAGATACTTGAATTCGAGACTGCTTCAACTCGCTTACCACTTAAGGTGACAGGAACTGTTGCATAACTTTGTTGGCTAGCCTTAAATTCATATCTCACTCTTTTCGAATTGTATTTCAGTCCATGAGCCTCCGCATACACTTCACATATTCTAACTAACTTATTTTACCGCTGCCATTGAAGGCTCAACAGTACCATGTCGTCTGCGTAGCTTATGTGTTAACACAAACACCGTCTATGTGACATCCGACGCCGGTACTGTTGAGCTCACCAATAAGTCCGTTTCATATACAGGTTGAAGAGTCTGGGTAGGTCAGGCCACCCTGTCTCACTCCACAATTCAAACCTGTTACACTTGCTTGAGTCGGCGCCCCCAGCCCATTTCACTTACATTAGTCTGATTGTTTGTACCCAATGTTTCAAATAAGGACACAACCTCCTGGTTACAAGACGTTTCATCTTCCAAACTTTTCCCATAACTTTCTGTAAAGAAACGAGGTCGAACCGCCCTTGACAGGTCCAAAAAGCAAGCATACACCGGCGTCTTTCTGGTCACGTAGTACTGAACAGTCTCCTTGAGGCACATGATAGCACTCCTCTGGTTGACAAACACTGTCCGGGAAGGCCAAATTGTTGGTCGTGGAGGTTGATATGTTTATTTCAAGTGCTGCGTTCAAGCAGACTGAATAAAAATATACTAGAAATGAGAGAAGGCAGCGGTTGGTACATATTATGTAAATTTGAATTTTGTCTTCAAAATTAGTTATTTTCAGCTGGTTTCAGTTTCTAGTCATATATACGCTGATTGTTGGCTGTTTGGTTAATTAAACGGTTCATAAACGCATATTTGAGATCGCTCATATTTTGCAGTCCTTTATCTCGAGGCACGCCGTTTTTGTTATAAATGCGAATATGCCTATTAGGTTTCTCACACTACAAGTAATTAGTCTAACTAAAAAATGTTATGGCGGCAAACTCTTAGTTGATAAGCTGCAGGTTACTCCTACAACCAATTTTCATTTTCTTTCAAAATACACCTACAGTAAATTTTATTTAAATTTGGTTGCTAAGTGGCGATTTTTAAAGGTCAACAAGATTACAAGACTTCATTAAGAAATAACTAAAATCAACAATCAACTTGTCTGTCTTGCGATAATCCGAGCTTATCGTGGTAAACATCAAGGGGTCTACATTCACCTTACAAATAAATAATAATGTTATTGCTATTGTAGAATCGTGACAACATACTATGGTTCCACCGAACTAACTTGGCGCTTATGAAAAGGGATAAAAGTTTGTTAGAACGAGATCAAAGTGTACAAGCCCGTTGAGCGTAACAGAGACAACAATATTTTGTAGCTCTCGTACTTACCCGATATGCCAACTTACACTGGCCGCACTGTGCCCATCGAGCGCCATCTCTTTTTGCAACGAGAGATGCAAACATGATACGAGATAAAGACAAATGATATAAGTCCTAGTCTAAATATCAGTAGTGAAAGGACAACGCCTTTAAGCTCTACAGCCCACATTAAAGGATTCCAAGGTCTTGGGAACTCGTGGTGATTTCAGGATTAACCTTTTTGGTACCGTTTCTTGTTTAAAAGTCTTCCTGCTTGAACAACTTTAATTATCGTCTATTTGTTTTTGTAAGCTGAGCAGCGGGGATAGATCCCTTGTATGAGAGAAGCTAGAATCATCAGCAAACAAAATTATGTGGCGGTATAAAATTCCTAATTTGTATAATTTACTGGCATATAATTGCTTTAATTTTTTTTTTATTTGCTATAATTGACCACATTTTGAGAGCGTCGAGAGTAAAAACTTATTGCAGAATAAATAAAAATACCTTTTTTAAGTCGTATTTGTGATAAACGGGAAGTGAACTCGACACAACAGATGCTCAATGATACCATATTGTAAAAAAAAACAAGAGCGAACTATTTTATGGATGACAAACTGATACGTCAACCAACGATCTCTATGTCTGTTTTTGCACTTAAAATATTCGGACTCTCTTAATGGCGTTGTTTATTCAATAACAGTCCCTAAACATTAGGAAATAGGATATAAAGTAACTCCTACACCTGAACTTTACGGAGAACTTTTAAAACACCAATCCATATTACAGGACCCTTAAAGTAATTTAGCCAATTCTAAAATTAAAAGTTTTTATCGACATCCGTACCAATGTGATACACAAGATGGCTTGTTTGTCCTCTTGGCCGTATAAGGTCAATAAACTCCCTAAAAAAGGGTAGGGCTTGACACGCTTGCATGCACATTGCATGCATGCAACCGCATGCGAACTGAATTCGCGCGACTCTTAACAGAAACAGACATCTATACCCAACTGTCAAGGGCACTGATATTCTTTTATTTATTGGGAGTGGTAAATGGAAATGTTATAGTGTTTTGCCTGACGCAGTTTCAATATGGGAAAGTTATTTGTATTATTATATTATATGCATTTTCTCTTTATTCATAACCCGGCTACGTGCGACTAGGACTCGCCGTCTAATAGGCTAAATAAAAACAAATCGGTATTGTGACAAATAAATTTGTGGGCATTTAAACTCAAATTTATTTGTTACCCACATTACTTCGATTTTCATTTTGGTATTTGCGGTAACAGAAATTTATATTGTGTGACCACGGTTCATGAGACATCTGGTTCTAGATGGACATACAGGCAGGTAGAGCTTCAACCATTAAGGTTCTTAATAAAAAATGTAATGTTACACTGTACTAAAGATATGTTTAAAAACAAGTCATTCTTTTTAAAATTGTAGTGAACATCCTATAGCTTAATTAAATACAGATGCATCAAAATATTTGCCTTGCAATAGAGCTAACGTCGTAGTTTTCTATCTAATGTCTGATAAGATAGGTAATGTACACAATTGTAGATCCTACAGCCTTTCTATTAACAGCAAAACAATACCAAGACCATGTAACGTTTTCATGTATAAAACTATCATAATGTGGCTAACTTAACGTTCCATAGCTTTTAATAATAAGAATTTTAATTCTAATTAATTTGTAATCAATGCGAACTGATCTGATGAGAGATGGAGAAACCATATTACCAATTCGGAAGCATAGGATTATATATTGTCTAGGGTGTTAGTAGTTTTAAGGAAAACTCAAAATAAAATTAAGCTACTTACATATCGAATGGCAGGTGGCGTTTTGACCCCTGTATAACATGCCTTTACGTGGAGTCCGAATTGCTTTCATAACAAAAACATTAAGCTTAATATTTAAAGATTTCGCCGGGTCGTCCACCACACCAAGACCAGTTGAACCGGTATGGTAATAAAAAAACCTACACAGTATGTATTTCCTTACTATGTCCTACGGCTGACCGTTTCGAAAATAATTTTGGAATTTAATTATTGGAATACGGACCTTCTTTGGTCGCCATTTGTTTCCCTTTAAGTTATGAATGTTCTTCTTCGATATTTTTTGGGTGGCATACCTAAAGGGTTCAACGTTTACCCTAAAACTCAGCCTTGTGTCCATCTATATTGTATCTCATCAAGGGTGATAGATAGAGTGTTAAAATTTTCTTTTCTTATTACATCTCATATTAACCACCTTATTATACCGAAATAATGTAAGGTGGAAAATCGCGTTAATAATGTATCTATATCGAAATAATAAGCAATGTTTATGAAAGTTTTTATGACATTTATCGACACTGATAACAATATATTCTAGTTTAGTAAATGTTGCGTGACAATCGCGTGCTAAGCATATTGTCACGTTTCTTAGGTAATAAATTAAGCAATTTTGATGGGTCAATCCTTAATATGATGAATATATTCTCTATTAGTTAGCTTCTGTCTTTTGCTGTATTCAAAACTTTGGGATTGTCGTGGTAAACAAGTGTCATTACCAAATATAGTTTGCAATTAACATGTATACTTACCCTAGAGAAAAGGAAGGGATGCATTATTTAAAAGTTAGGTATGTGTAGGTACTTTATCAGTATAGGCACTTTATAAATTAAACAATATTGACGTTTTCCTGTCTAAAACCTCTTGGCGCCTACAAATTATCCGAAAACAACAATAAAAATCAGTTATACCAAAGAAATATATAAATAATTTATTTATTTGATGTTTTTTTTTTATTAAAATGCACATCAAGATTATCAACCTTATTTTAGGTACCTAAACCAATCCAGTTTGCGAGTTGAACGGTCACAAAACAGTTTGAAAAATGTCTTAAACAAAGTTGCGACGACTAGTTTTCTAACTCCTTCTAGATGTTGTTGGATATCTATTGACCTACATTATAACGATAGCTGATCCTTCAGAGATAACCGTGCAGTACACTCAACGGATTCGTTACTTCGTTATGTGATAAGCGGATCGTTAATTACTTAGATAAGGTTGAAACAATTACACGTAATGAGGTGTTATTGTTTTTTATCATTATGCTATTGCTTTCACATTTATTTTATTGAACGACAGTCGTTCTAAGGCATTCATTTATCTAAATTCGGATAATTTTGTAAACATTTAATTTATGGCAACACAAAATGTCTTTCTACTATACTACTACTGAGTCGGTTATCAATATAGTATTAATCTTTGTTATTATGGTTTTCAAATAGTTTTTGATATCATCAATGATTTGTTGCCAGATAAAAAATATATTTCATATAGGCCCGATTTTTCAATCGTCAGATAACTTTTATTTGAGGAATAAATATGGCCGTTTGACATATTTTCTATACAAAAGCTGTCAAAACGTCAAACATATTCGTCGAATAAAAGTTATCTAGTGATTGAAAAATCGGCCCTTAATCTTGTCAACTTAAAGAGTGGTTTTAGAAAAAGAAAAGTCTTTCATTTGTTAGCTGCTTTTAAAAATTGAAAGTGGACAAAAGATTTACCCACTTGATCCCATACTCTTCTGATTTTAAGGCACAATAATCTTCAAAACAAGACATTAACGTGTTCCGCTACGCCCCACCGTCTTTTCTGCCTACCTCGTTAACAACTTCCGGCTTAAGGAACCCATTCAATCGCGGTTTTGACCCACAATATATCGGGTATCATGCGGCTAGTATGTTTTATGATCAGCTTCGTTCCATTATCCATTTCTGACCTCCTATCTTTGAATACTTCGCAAAAAAATTGATTTGCTGCAAATCTATATACTCTACATTACACGAAAATATTTCTCCTAAGTCCTTACCTATACGTAATCATAAACCTGTGGCTAAATACCTATCTAGAATCTCCAACTTTAGTAAAAACGCTCAAATGTATGGAAATGACACGTCGTTTCGTTCAGTCTTAATTTTTTTTTTATTTTTTTTTTTATAATAAATGCGGACAACATCACATACATTGTTCTGAACCCAAAGTAAGTTGCGAAAGCACTTGTGTTATGGAATTCAGATACAACGAAGGTACCACAAACACCCAGACCCGAGACAATGTAGAAAATGTGATTTTTTACATTGACCCGACCGGGATCGAACCCGGGACCTCGGAGTTAGCGACACCTTGAAACCGGTGCGTACGCCACTCGACCACGGAGGTCGTCTTAAATCTGTCCTTTTCATTTATTTCAGTATTTTCTTTCATTGCCTACGGTGTCAAAATTGCACTTGGCTGTTTTAGTGTTGTTTTAAGAACATTTTTTCCAAATATACACTCTACAACAACACGCGACTTTATTATCAAAACTATGTCATAATTGATTCATTATCATAAACATTGTGTAATATACTCGTAGTTAACGTGGGTTTTCCTTGTCTCTATGGAGTATTACCTATGTGTCATTGGCTTGTTAGTTAGTACATAATGCATGCAATGCTGACATTTAGTCTGATAAAGGCAGTAAGTCCCCAGCAATATACGTATTTGAGGAAAATGTTGGTACACGCAATCGTCTACTTTAGTATTTTTTATTGTTTACTAGCTGTTACCAGCGGCACCGCCCGTTACAAATCAAAAATGATCCCAAAAACGTAAAATCCGTATAAAAACTATCCATTGTGTTTATTATACCAAGTTTTGTTCAAATCGGTTGATTGATTGTTGAGTGAAAGAGTAATAAAGACCCATTCATTATTACAAATGTTGATACGCGTTTGATGTTACGTCTGGAATCAGGGTTCGATCCCCGCGTGGGACGCTTATTCTCTAGTACGTTTGTTCTGAGTCTCTCTTTGTGCAAGTGACACACAGATTATGTTCCTTAATGCAGGTCGATATTTATTTAAAACCCCCTTCTAATTGCCATTAGAATCTGTTAGGCATGTTAACTTGGCTTCACGAGGAAAAACTACAACAATTTATAAATTGAGACGGGTTTTTCTATCAGGTAGTATCTATAGATGTTCAAAATATAAGGATAAATGTTTGAAATAGTCAGAAATGTGTAGTTAGAATTTGTATAAAACAATAGAAAAGTATTCCATAGACTCATAACCTTCAAAATATTAAAAACTCTAATTTAGTCTACAAGTTACAAATAATTAGTAAAGCATTGTTTATCTGTGTGGGTTGGTCACGCAAATCGAGCTCTTTTCTAATTGGGCTAGCCAAGGCCGCGGGACGGATGCATTGCCATCGTTTTGATACAGATAAGACAAATAATGTTAACATGTGTAATTATTTTAGTATTGGGGATACGATTTTTGCAATAGAACTTGAAACGTTGATTGCCGAAAGATCGCAATCATTAAAGAAATAAAAAATGAGTCCCGCATTAAGGAATATAATTATTTCTTTGTTTCTGAAACATTCGAGCTACATGAACAAAGACTCAGAAGAAACGTTCGAGGCTCACATAAATGATTGTCCTACGAGGACCGATCCCGGGATACGTCGCTCACAGTGTCAAAGTGGTCAGTAAAGGTAGTTAACATTGGAAAATAGGTACCAATTAATTAGGCCATTCGGATTTCAGTGCGTGTTTATTGATAGGCTTTTTGAGGCAGTATTGGAGGTTTGCATACTTTAGGTGTTGATTCTAGTTGCGTGTTACTAAAATGCCTTTGGAGAAGAACCGGTAACAATCTCCTATATGCTTGGTAATAGTCAATGTGGTCAGGATTTGTTTTCTTAACTTTATTGCAGAGAATATTTAGCATATCAGTTTTATTTGATTGCTCTTACCGGCCTGTGTTCCAGACTTCGGTTCATTAAACTTCTTCGATGACGTCATTTCCCTGAGACAATATTATTAATGTCGGTATCAATTTATTTAATTAACATATATTGACCTGTTTTCTTGTTTAATAACAATGGCCTCCTTAATTTGTTGTGGAAGAACAGGAGCGCATTCCGATTTTTTTTTCATACACTTGTTTTTATCTATGCATATCCGGTGGTATTTAGAGCTAAATATTTTACTATCTTTTTATTTTTTTGGCTAAGAATTCGAATCATAAAAAAACAGCTGTAGCTACACTTGATACCGTCGGTTTATCTATGTCATAAATAATTCTTCCTTGTTTTGGAAGGCACGTTACATCGGTCCCGGCTGTTATTGACACACCTTTGACAGGCGTGACGGTTATTCAGAAGCTAGAAAGTCTATAACCAGTCTAATCAAGTGTTGGCCAGGTAACTAGGTTCAGGAGGTCTAGCAGGCAGTATAGCTTCTTGTAAAACACTGGTACTTAATAATTCGGTTGGACTGGAAGCCGACCCCAACATAATTGGGGAAAGGCTAGAATGATAATTAAATTGAACGCCGGTGGTTGACATCGAAGATGTTTATTCTTTTATTAATAACCAATTATTAAATATTTGGAACGGAATGTAAGTAATTACCTACGATACATATCGTACCTACTTACCTAGATGCATTTAATGCGACCTGATAAGAGTCCACCTTATGCATTTATCTTTATTTTATTATGCTTCCTTTGATGCAAATGTAACTAAACATATAGGTGTATATGTAACGATAGCGTTGTGTAAAGGTAGAAGATTGATCGTGCCTTAATAATGAAATCATAAAATGGATGACTTCTTTATTAGGTACAGGGATATATTGAGCATATGGATTACATCCTTTTCACGTATTTAGCAAGTATCTATGTGACTTAGTTAGAATTTAGAGCCTAGAGTTTAAGAATAGATAACAAACCCAAGTTATGAGGGTTAAAAAAACAACGAAGCGCTCGACGCTCCGAGAATAGGTAGGTAGTGCCCGTGCGCTTCGCTTGGCTCGCCTTGGCGGGGGCACTGCCGTGCCCCCAGATAACAACGACAAAATGATATATTTTCAAAAGAAAATAGTCTCCCCAAGGGCTTAACCTTGATTTTCTTTATTTGTTGTTACAGAGGCAAGAAAAAACTAAATTAAAAAAAAACAAGTCCGTTACTGTTCAGGAGATACAACGAACTGCAAGTAAATATTAAATAAATATAATATTAAAACCAGTTGTTTTGTTTCAGATCTTGCTTCTCCTAGCTGCGGTCAGCTCTCACAAGTTCGTGGTCGGCTTCTGTCTGGGCGCGGAGCTCTGTGAGAACTTCCCGAACCGTGCGTGTGCGCACATCGTGTGCGTCACGCTGTTCAGCGCGGGCTCCGTGCTCGGCATCGGCATCGGCGCTGGGCTCGAGACTGTCAACTCTTTAAAGGATTCTGTCGCGATACCGGTTATGCAGGTATGTTAAAAATTATTTAAATATAATGTTGTTTTTGTGTCGTTGTTTGATCGAAGAATATTTACCGAGATCTGACATGATTCAAAACCAAAAGTAGGATTACCTAATGTCAGAGGCAGACTGATAGACAGAGGACTAGGAAATTTAAGCTGATTTTTTTGTGACTACATCAGAGGAATTCTAATCGTTTTTATAGTAACTTTACTTAAATCACAGTATCGCCATCTAGTGACAGTTCAAACCATCTTATTACAGGGACTGGCTGCAGGAACGCTGCTTTACGTGACAGTAAGTGAGGTGCTTCCCCGCGAGAGGGCGCGGTGGCACAAACGTCAGCGGAACGCGGGAATTTTGCAGTTCCTGTCTGTCGGACTTGGATTTGTTCTGATGTACTTGACTACTAAATATTTAGGTAAGGATCAAGTTATCAATTACGTTTCCTTTATTATTAATCCTCCGTTTTCAACTTTGTGTTTTCTTTGTGATCTATTCATCAATAGATGGCGTCGTAGTGAACTGTTTATATTTTTCCTTTTGTTTTCAGATCACGATGCTGCTTAATTATTTGACATATATTTAGTTACATGCCACTGTAAGAGAATAGTTTAAAGTTACTGATAACTTTTATAATTTTATATAATAGAGTAAGCCTTGATGGACCTTAAAAGTGATGTTTTAGGATATAAGGTGACAATAAAAGATTTTTTAGCTATTTCAGATTTTTATTTTATTTAAAGTTTTGTTTTTGATGTCAACAATAAAATAATATAATTATAGCTGTTGTGATGGTGGAACGTTGTAATTATTTGAGAGTGTTAAAGCAATTATGTAACTATACATAAACACTTGGGTCATTATTATTTTCAACTTTAATTCGTTTTACATAGGAATTGTGATGGTAAGTACATTGGATGTCAACGGCTAATAGAACTATATCATGCATTTAACAAACTTTTCTATATATTTAGCTGACCAATAAATTAGGTTTCATTGGCTTATATATAATTATAATTAATTAAACATGGCACTGTTCTGCGTAATGCTAGACAGGTTAGGTGATTACAGCGACATCTGGTAGATATGCAAAAAACTTTTTATTTGTTGCTTTTCGTCAACAGATGGCGCTACAAGTAAAATAAGGTGTAAGATTTTATTGTCGATGGATAGCGTTATCTTAATTATAAAAATATTCTCTCATTCTGTTATTACACATCTAAATGCACAAAATAATCTCAGTCCACAATACTATTGCGTTATTTATATACATCAATTATATTTTATGGAAGCGATTTCTACGTACAAACTAACATTCATACTGTATATCGGAATACCTCGTATTAAACAGTATAAATAGAATGAAATTAATCCTTAAAATAACTACATTTTTAAATACAATAAAAGTATTACAAAATAGAAAATAATACAGATCTTTGACTCGACGCACTTATGTCTAAGAAGTAAGTACTGTTACAAATAATAACAAAAATTATAAATTGTTAACTTTGAATAAATATTCTTAATTTTAAAAGGGAAGAGAGCATTATAATCAGTGGAACGACTTTACCTAGCGACCTTCTTCAAGTGAAACAACTGTTGGAGACGGATTCAATTTCGCATTAAAACATGAACACACTAAATAGGGCAAAACAAAAAATTATGTTCATAATGTGTCAAAACATTTTTAATGACGCTTTCATAGGATAATAAAATTTATTTTATTAACAAAACATTGCTTGGAGTTTAAAGTTATTTTCCAGCTACGATTGTGATTGAGTAATGTTATAAGATTCTTGTGTTTGACAGTTGGAATACAGAAATTATTAGATATAGGGTGTTTCACAGAAGAAGTATCGCTGACTTCACTACGACTGAATTTGTTAAGAAGTGATCACAGACTGCTCTTTAAGGACACTTTTAGAAACACCAACGTACTGCGAAATACAAGCCGAGAACGAATATTAGAAGCAAACATTAAAATTTGCCCAAGCTTTGTTATTGAGGAAGGCATTTTCAAATAGGATTCCAAATAGACCAATTCACGTTGCAGATTTAATTGAAAACCAGTATTACACAAAATAAAGCGGTTTACGAACGGTTTATGAACATTTGGGTATACGAGAGTATAGTGTTTTTAGTTAGAGCGGAGTAATAGGCATGCATCACGCAGTACATGGTTGTCTATGGTTGCAACTTTACTGAAAGTGTAGCGACGTGCGACAGGCGCGGTGAAGTCTTTATAACTCTATGCACCTCGATCAACCGGTAACTGTTACAATATACTGATATGAAGCTCATGTCACACGATGTAATAAACAGAATTACTGGATTGTATGAAAATTGACAGCATTTTAGGACAAAAAGGGGTTTTTCTGTTTGTTTCAATCGGTGAAAGATTCTTACAATCATGAATCAAATGATAGAGATGTTTATGTTATTACTCGTGTGATATTTGCTTTTAATTCTTATAGCATATACAGATAACGCATTGGAATTCAAAATTTCAACAATTCCCAGAATATAGTGAACTATTTAAATCTAAGGCACAAAAAGGCACTTTAATTTCATAAGATCGAGACTAACTAACGGACTACAACAAGAAGCGTAATATAGACGAAAAAATAAAATAAATACATTGATACATCGACCAGCGGCAGCAGCAACAAGCGCGCGCTCGAGACGGGCGAGGACAGCCCCCGGCGGCGCGCGGCTCCCGGCCGACCAGAAAACAACAGAAAAGGTATCCTTGTAAACGTAATACTATGGGACGATCCCAAATTTGTTCAAAGTCACGATTTCACTAGCACTGAGCCCGAAATCAGGTCTCGTCGTTTTCCACTACCCTCCTATTTCTCTTTCTCTGCTTGTGTCTTCTGCGGGCGGGTTTATTTGTTTTGGGTTTTATTTGGCACTCACAACCGGCGCGCACTCTCACATAGTCCATGGACCAGCCGCCGGAGCCGGGCACGGAGAAGTGTCCCTCGGTCCGCGGCTGCGGCGTCTCCGTGGCGGCGGAGTGCAGGTAGCGCACGAGGGCGTACGAGTACGAGTACTTCTGGATGCAGCGCGACTCGTTGTAGAGGCGCGCGTCCACGAAGCGGCACGGCTTGTCCACCACGTTGGGCGCGCACGACACCTCGAACAGGCGCTGCTGGTTCTCGCCGTCCTCGTACAGCTCCACGTACAGCCCGGTGGGCGTGCGCCCGCCCTTCTTGGTGACCATCTCCAGCACGGACGGGCAGCACTGCACGCCCTCCTTCTGGTTGCCCTCGCGCCGCAGTATGGACTGCATGTCGCGCCAGTGGGAGCGCTTCCACGCCGCGGTCATGTCCAGCTCCTCGTCCGTCCTGGAACACATGTTACAATATTAGAACATCTGTCATAAACACGACTTGGCATCGCACTACAGACGATGTCACATTTACTACCTATCTTGTTCCATACGTCCTTATTCCTATCCCTACTTTGGAGCATCTCATGTAAGTTTTGAATAATACCAAGCTCGTAGTATTTCTTTGGGCCGATAAAACTTAAGTGACATCGTCAATGATTCTTGTTCTAGTTTTTGACAATGTGGTATGTTGGGAGTCTACTCTAACATAGTTCAGTGGCAATACTTACAACACGCGGTGCGAGTAGTGAGGTTGGGGCGCGCGGCGCACGCGGCTCACGTTGGCTATCACGTCGCCCGCGTCCGCCACTGCACCACACAGCACCTGCGGAACACAACACATAGTGAGGACTTGGAGAAAGTACAGCTCGCTGTAGGACTTAATCAGATGGGGGCTAGAGTAGAGGTAAGTCGATAGGTTTGGCTCGACGAATGACTTTGAGGGAAAGTAAATACTGTGCTGTGTGAACTGATTTTTGAATAAATTCAATATAAATACTCATGTCTTGAAAAATTAAAATAATAAAATAATTTATTTGGCTAACTTTTGAACAATTCTTGGCTATATTTGGACTATTAGGAATTTCCGATAGATA